>NW_027258188.1:0-97830 GCF_045791955.1 Oncorhynchus clarkii lewisi | reverse complement strand
ACCTACTACTACTACTACTACTACTGAGGTAATGACCTACTACTACTACTGAGGTAATGACCTACTACTACTGAGGTAATGACCTACTACTACTACTACTACTGAGGAATTGACCTACTACTACTACTACTACCACTACTACTGAGGTAATGACCTACTACTACTACTACTGAGGTAATGACCTACTACTACTACTACTACTACTACTACTACTGAGGTAATGACCTACTACTAGTACTACTGAGGTAATGACCTACTACTAGTACTACTGAGGTAATGACCTACTACTACTACTGAGATAATGACCTACTACTACTACTGAGGTAATGACCTACCACTAATACTACTACGGTAATGACCTACTACGGTAATGACCTAATACGGTAATGACCTACTACTACTACCGTAATGACCTACTACGACTACTGTAATGACCTACTACTACTACTACTGAGGTAATGACCTACTACTACTACTACTACTACTACTACTACTACTACTACTACTACGGTAATTACCTACTCCTACTACTGAGGTAATGACCTACTACTACTACTGAGGTAATGACCTACTACTACTCCTACTACTACTGAGGTAATGACCTACTACTACTACTGAGGTAATGACCTACTACTACTACTGAGGTAATGACCTACCACTAATACTACTACGGTAATGACCTACTACGGTAATGACCTAATACGGTAATGACCTACTACTACTATGGTAATGACCTACTACTACTACCGTAATGACCTACTACGACCGTAATGACCTACTACTACAACTACTGAGGTAATGACCTACTACTACTACTACTGAGGTAATGACCTACTACTACTACTACTGAGGTAATGACCTACTACTACTACTACTGAGGTAATGACCTACTACTACTACTGAGGTAATGACCTACTACTACTACTACTACTGAGGTAATGACCTACTACTACTACCGTAATGACCTACTACGACTACTGTAATGACCTACTACTACTACTACTACTACTACTAGTGAGGTAATGACCTACTACTACTACTACTACTACTACTGAGGTAATGACCTACTACTACAACTACTGAGGTAATGACCTACTACTACTACTGAGGTAATGACCTACTACTACTACTACTGAGGTAATGACCTACTACTACTACTACTGAGGTAATGACCTACTACTGCTACTACTACTACTACTGAGGTAATGACCTACTACTGAGGTAATGACCTACTACTACTGAGGTAATGACCTACTACTACTGAGGTAATGACCTACTACGACTACTACTACTGAGGTAATGACCACTACTACCACTACTGAGGTAATGACCTACTACTACTACTACTACTGAGGTAATGAACTACTACTACTACTACTACTACTACTACTACTGAGGTAAGGACCTACTACTACTGAGGTAATGACCTACTACTACTACTACTGAGGTAATGACCTACTACTACTACTACTACTGAGGTAATGAACTACTACTACTACTACTACTACTACTGAGGTAATGACCTACTACTACTACTACTACTACTACTACTACGGTAATGACCTACTACTACTGAGGTAATGACCTACTACGACTACTACTACTGAGGTAATGACCACTACTACTACTACTGAGGTAATGACCTACTCCTACTACTACTACTGAGGTAATGACCTACTACTACTACTACTGAGGTAATGACCTACTACTACTACTACTACTACTACTACGGTAATGACCTACTACTACTGAGGTATTGACCTTCTACTACTACTACTGAGGTAATGACCTACTACTACTACTACTACTGAGGTAATGACCTACTACTACTACTACTACTACTACTACTACTACGGTAATGACCTACTACTACTGAGGTAATGACCTACTACGATTACTACTACTGAGGTAATGACCACTACTACTACTGAGGTAATGACCTACTACTACTACTACTACTGAGGTAATGACCTACTACTACTACTACCACTGAGGAATTGACCCACTACTACTAATACTTTGGTAATGACCTACTACTACTACTAATACTGAGGTAATGACCTACTACTACTACTGAGGTAATGACCTACTACTACTACTGAGGTAATGACCTACTACTACTACTACTACTACTACGGTAATGACCTACTACTACTGAGGTAATGACCTACTACGACTACTACTACTGAGGTAATGACCACTACTACCACTACTGAGGTAATGACCTACTACTACTACTACTGAGGTAATGAACTACTACTACTACTACTACTACTACTACTGAGGTAAGGACCTACTACTACTGAGGTAATGACCTACTACTACTACTACTACTGAGGTAATGACCTACTACTACTACTACTACTGAGGTAATGACCTACTACTACTACTGAGGTAATGAACTACTACTACTACTACTACTACTACTACTGAGGTAATGACCTACTACTACTACTACTACTACTACTACGGTAATGACCTACTACTACTGAGGTAATGACCTACTACGACTACTACTACTGAGGTAATGACCACTACTACTACTACTGAGGTAATGACCTACTACTACTACTACTGAGGTAATGACCTACTACTACTACTACTACTACTACTACGGTAATGACCTACTACTACTGAGGTGTTGACCTACTACTACTACTACTACTGAGGTAATGACCTACTACTACTACTACTACTACTGAGGTAATGACCTACTACTACTACTACTACTACTACGGTAATGACCTACTACTACTGAGGTAATGACCTACTACGATTACTACTACTGAGGTAATGACCACTACTACTACTGAGGTAATGACCTACTACTACTACTACTACTGAGGTAATGACCTACTACTACTACTGAGGTAATGACCTACTACTACTACTACTGAGGTAATGACCTACTACTACTACTACTACTACTGAGGTAATGACCTACTACTACTACTGAGGTAATGACCTACTACTACTGAGGTAATGACCTACTACTACTACTACTACTGAGGAATTGACCTACTACTACTACTACTACCACTACTACTGAGGTAATGACCTACTACTACTACTACTGAGGTAATGACCTACTACTACTACTACTACTACTACTGCTACTACTACTGAGGTAATGACCTACTACTAGTACTACTGAGGTAATGACCTACTACTAGTACTACTGAGGTAATGACCTACTACTACTACTGAGGTAATGACCTACTACTACTACTGAGGTAATGACCTACCACTAATACTACTACGGTAATGACCTACTACGGTAATGACCTAATACGGTAATGACCTACTACTACTACCGTAATGACCTACTACGACTAATGTAATGACCTACTACTACTACTACTGAGGTAATGACCTACTACTACTACTACTACTACTACTACTACTACGGTAATGACCTACTACTACTACTGAGGTAATGACCTACTACTACTACTGAGGTAATGACCTACTACTACTCCTACTACTACTGAGGTAATGACCTACTACTACTACTGAGGTAATGACCTACTACTACTACTGAGGTAATGACCTACCACTAATACTACTACGGTAATGACCTACTACGGTAATGACCTAATACGGTAATGACCTACTACTACTATGGTAATGACCTACTACTACTACCGTAATGACCTACTACGACCGTAATGACCTACTACTACAACTACTGAGGTAATGACCTACTACTACTACTACTGAGGTAATGACCTACTACTACTACTACTGAGGTAATGACCTACTACTACTACTACTGAGGTAATGACCTACTACTACTACTACTGAGGTAATGACCTACTACTACTACTACTACTGAGGTAATGACCTACTACTACTACCGTAATGACCTACTACGACTACTGTAATGACCTACTACTACTACTACTACTACTAGTGAGGTAATGACCTACTACTACTACTACTACTACTGAGGTAATGACCTACTACTACTACTACTGAGGTAATGACCTACTACTACTACTACTGAGGTAATGACCTACTACTACTACTACTGAGGTAATGACCTACTACTACTACTACTGAGGTAATGACCTACTACTACTACTACTACTGAGGTAATGACCTACTACTACTACCGTAATGACCTACTACGACTACTGTAATGACCTACTACTACTACTACTACTACTACTAGTGAGGTAATGACCTACTACTACTACTACTACTACTGAGGTAATGACCTACTACTACTACTACTGAGGTAATGACCTACTACTACTACTGAGGTAATGACCTACTACTACTACTACTGAGGTAATGACCTACTACTACTACTACTGAGGTAATGACCTACTACTGCTACTACTACTACTACTGAGGTAATGACCTACTACTGAGGTAATGACCTACTACTACTGAGGTAATGACCTACTACTACTACTGAGGTAATGACCTACTACTACTCCTACTACTACTGAGGTAATGACCTACTACTACTACTACTACTACTGAGGTAATGACATACTACTACTACTGAGGTAATGACCTACTACTACTACTGAGGTAATGACCTACTACTACTGCTGAGGTAATGACCTACTACTACTACTACTACTACTACGGTAATGACCTACTACTACTGAGGTAATGACCTACTACTACTACTACTACTGAGGTAATGACCACTACTACTACTACTGAGGTAATGACCTACTACTACTACTACTACTGAGGTAATGACCTACTACTACTACTACTGAGGTAATGACCTACTACTACTACTACTGAGGTAATGACCTACTACTACTACTACTGAGGTAATGACCTACTACTACTACTACTGAGGTAATGACCTACTACTACTACTACTGAGGTAATGACCTACTACTACTACTACTGAGGTAATGACCTACTACTACTACTACTACTGAGGTAATGACCTACTACTACTACCGTAATGACCTACTACGACTACTGTAATGACCTACTACTACTACTACTACTACTACTAGTGAGGTAATGACCTACTACTACTACTACTACTACTGAGGTAATGACCTACTACTACTACTACTGAGGAAATGACCTACTACTACTACTGAGGTAATGACCTACTACTACTACTACTGAGGTAATGACCTACTACTACTACTACTGAGGTAATGACCTACTACTGCTACTACTACTACTACTGAGGTAATGACCTACTACTGAGGTAATGACCTACTACTACTGAGGTAATGACCTACTACTACTACTGAGGTAATGACCTACTACTACTCCTACTACTACTGAGGTAATGACCTACTACTACTACTACTACTACTGAGGTAATGACATACTACTACTACTGAGGTAATGACCTACTACTACTACTGAGGTAATGACCTACTACTACTGCTGAGGTAATGACCTACTACTACTACTACTACTACTACGGTAATGACCTACTACTACTGAGGTAATGACCTACTACTACTACTACTACTGAGGTAATGACCACTACTACTACTACTGAGGTAATGACCTACTACTACTACTACTACTGAGGTAATGACCTACTACTACTACTACTGAGGTAATGACCTACTACTACTACTACTACTACTACGGTAATGACCTACTACTACTGAGGTAATGACCTACTACTACTACTACTACTGAGGTAATGACCTACTACTACTACTACTACTACTGAGGTAATGACCTACTACTACTACTACTACTACTACTACTACTACTACGGTAATAACCTACTACTACTGAGGTAATGACCTACTACGATTACTACTACTGAGGTAATGACCTACTACTACTACTGAGGTAATGACCTACTACTACTACTACTACTGAGGTAATGACCACTACTACTACTACTGAGGTAATGACCTACTCCTACTACTACTACTGAGGTAATGACCTACTACTACTACTACTGAGGTAATGACCTACTACTACTACTACGGTAATGACCTACTACTACTGAGGTATTGACCTACTACTACTACTACTACTGAGGTAATGACCTACTACTACTACTACTACTGAGGTAATGACCTACTACTACTACTACTACTACTACTACTACTACTACGGTAATGACCTACTACTACTGAGGTAATGACCTACTACGATTACTACTACTGAGGTAATGACCACTACTACTACTGAGGTAATGACCTACTACTACTACTACTACTGAGGTAATGACCTACTACTACTACTACCACTGAGGAATTGACCCACTACTACTAATACTTTGGTAATGACCTACTACTACTACTAATACTGAGGTAATGACCTACTACTACTACTGAGGTAATGACCTACTACTACTACTGAGGTAATGACCTACTACTACTACTACTACTACTACGGTAATGACCTACTACTACTGAGGTAATGACCTACTACGACTACTACTACTGAGGTAATGACCACTACTACCACTACTGAGGTAATGACCTACTACTACTAATACTACTACTGAGGTAATGAACTACTACTACTACTACTACTACTACTACTGAGGTAAGGACCTACTACTACTGAGGTAATGACCTACTACTACTACTACTACTGAGGTAATGACCTACTACTACTACTACTACTGAGGTAATGACCTACTACTACTACTGAGGTAATGAACTACTACTACTACTACTACTACTACTACTACTGAGGTAATGACCTACTACTACTACTACTACTACTACTACGGTAATGACCTACTACTACTGAGGTAATGACCTACTACGACTACTACTACTGAGGTAATGACCACTACTACTACTACTGAGGTAATGACCTACTACTACTACTACTGAGGTAATGACCTACTACTACTACTACTACTACTACTACGGTAATGACCTACTACTACTGAGGTATTGACCTACTACTACTACTACTACTGAGGTATTGACCTACTACTACTACTACTACTACTGAGGTAATGACCTACTACTACTACTACTACTACTACGGTAATGACCTACTACTACTGAGGTAATGACCTACTACGATTACTACTACTGAGGTAATGACCACTACTACTACTGAGGTAATGACCTACTACTACTACTACTACTGAGGTAATGACCTACTACTACTACTACTACTGAGGTAATGACCTACTACTACTACTACTACTACTACTACTACTACTGAGGTAATGACCTACTACTAGTACTACTGAGGTAATGACCTACTACTAGTACTACTGAGGTAATGACCTACTACTACTACTGAGGTAATGACCTACTACGACTACTACTACTGAGGTAATGACCACTACTACTACTACTGAGGTAATGACCTACTCCTACTACTACTACTGAGGTAATGACCTACTACTACTACTACTGAGGTAATGACCTACTACTACTACTACTACTACTACGGTAATGACCTACTACTACTGAGGTATTGACCTACTACTACTACTACTACTGAGGTAATGACCTACTACTACTACTACTACTGAGGTAATGACCTACTACTACTACTACTACTACTACTACTACTACGGTAATGACCTACTACTACTGAGGTAATGACCTACTACGATTACTACTACTGAGGTAATGACCACTACTACTACTGAGGTAATGACCTACTACTACTACTACTACTGAGGTAATGACCTACTACTACTACTACTACTACTACTACTGAGGTAATGACCTACTACTAGTACTACTGAGGTAATGACCTACTACTAGTACTACTGAGGTAATGACCTACTACTACTACTGAGATAATGACCTACTACTACTACTGAGGTAATGACCTACCACTAATACTACTACGGTAATGACCTACTACGGTAATGACCTAATACGGTAATGACCTACTACTACTACCGTAATGACCTACTACGACTACTGTAATGACCTACTACTACTACTACTACTACTACTACTACTACTACTACGGTAATGACCTACTCCTACTACTGAGGTAATGACCTACTACTACTACTGAGGTAATGACCTACTACTACTCCTACTACTACTGAGGTAATGACCTACTACTACTACTGAGGTAATGACCTACTACTACTACTGAGGTAATGACCTACCACTAATACTACTACGGTAATGACCTACTACGGTAATGACCTAATACGGTAATGACCTACTACTACTATGGTAATGACCTACTACTACTACCGTAATGACCTACTACGACCGTAATGACCTACTACTACAACTACTGAGGTAATGACCTACTACTACTACTACTGAGGTAATGACCTACTACTACTACTACTGAGGTAATGACCTACTACTACTACTACTACTGAGGTAATGACCTACTACTACTACCGTAATGACCTACTACGACTACTGTAATGACCTACTACTACTACTACTACTACTACTAGTGAGGTAATGACCTACTACTACTACTACTACTACTACTACTGAGGTAATGACCTACTACTACAACTACTGAGGTAATGACCTACTACTACTACTGAGGTAATGACCTACTACTACTACTACTGAGGTAATGACCTACTACTACTACTACTGAGGTAATGACCTACTACTGCTACTACTACTACTACTGAGGTAATGACCTACTACTGAGGTAATGACCTACTACTACTGAGGTAATGACCTACTACTACTGAGGTAATGACCTACTACGACTACTACTACTGAGGTAATGACCACTACTACCACTACTGAGGTAATGACCTACTACTACTACTACTACTGAGGTAATGAACTACTACTACTACTACTACTACTACTACTACTGAGGTAAGGACCTACTACTACTGAGGTAATGACCTACTACTACTACTACTGAGGTAATGACCTACTACTACTACTACTACTGAGGTAATGACCTACTACTACTACTGAGGTAATGAACTACTACTACTACTACTACTACTACTGAGGTAATGACCTACTACTACTACTACTACTACTACTACTACGGTAATGACCTACTACTACTGAGGTAATGACCTACTACGACTACTACTACTGAGGTAATGACCACTACTACTACTACTGAGGTAATGACCTACTCCTACTACTACTACTGAGGTAATGACCTACTACTACTACTACTGAGGTAATGACCTACTACTACTACTACTACTACTACTACGGTAATGACCTACTACTACTGAGGTATTGACCTACTACTACTACTACTACTGAGGTAATGACCTACTACTACTACTACTACTGAGGTAATGACCTACTACTACTACTACTACTACTACTACTACTACGGTAATGACCTACTACTACTGAGGTAATGACCTACTACGATTACTACTACTGAGGTAATGACCACTACTACTACTGAGGTAATGACCTACTACTACTACTACTACTGAGGTAATGACCTACTACTACTACTACCACTGAGGAATTGACCCACTACTACTAATACTTTGGTAATGACCTACTACTACTACTAATACTGAGGTAATGACCTACTACTACTACTGAGGTAATGACCTACTACTACTACTGAGGTAATGACCTACTACTACTACTACTACTACTACTACTACGGTAATGACCTACTACTACTGAGGTAATGACCTACTACGACTACTACTACTGAGGTAATGACCACTACTACCACTACTGAGGTAATGACCTACTACTACTACTACTACTGAGGTAATGAACTACTACTACTACTACTACTACTACTGAGGTAAGGACCTACTACTACTGAGGTAATGACCTACTACTACTACTACTGAGGTAATGACCTACTACTACTACTACTACTGAGGTAATGACCTACTACTACTACTGAGGTAATGAACTACTACTACTACTACTACTACTACTACTGAGGTAATGACCTACTACTACTACTACTACTACTACTACGGTAATGACCTACTACTACTGAGGTAATGACCTACTACGACTACTACTACTGAGGTAATGACCACTACTACTACTACTGAGGTAATGACCTACTACTACTACTACTGAGGTAATGACCTACTACTACTACTACTACTACTACGGTAATGACCTACTACTACTGAGGTATTGACCTACTACTACTACTACTACTGAGGTAATGACCTACTACTACTACTACTACTACTGAGGTAATGACCTACTACTACTACTACTACTACTACGGTAATGACCTACTACTACTGAGGTAATGACCTACTACGATTACTACTACTGAGGTAATGACCACTACTACTACTGAGGTAATGACCTACTACTACTACTACTACTGAGGTAATGACCTACTACTACTACTACTACTGAGGTAATGACCTACTACTACTACTACTACTACTACTACTACTACTACTACTACTGAGGTAATGACCTACTACTACTACTACTACTACTGAGGTAATGACCTACTACTACTACTACTGAGATAATGACCTACTACTACTGAGGTAATGACCTACTACTACTACTACTACTGAGGAATTGACCTACTACTACTACTACTACCACTACTACTGAGGTAATGACCTACTACTACTACTACTACTGAGGTAATGACCTACTACTACTACTACTACTACTACTGAGGTAATGACCTACTACTAGTACTACTGAGGTAATGACCTACTACTAGTACTACTGAGGTAATGACCTACTACTACTACTGAGGTAATGACCTACTACTACTACTGAGGTAATGACCTACCACTAATACTACTACGGTAATGACCTACTACGGTAATGACCTAATACGGTAATGACCTACTACTACTACCGTAATGACCTACTACGACTACTGTAATGACCTACTACTACTACTACTGAGGTAATGACCTACTACTACTACTACTACTACTACTACTACTACGGTAATGACCTACTCCTACTACTGAGGTAATGACCTACTACTACTACTGAGGTAATGACCTACTACTACTACTGAGGTAATGACCTACCACTAATACTACTACGGTAATGACCTACTACGGTAATGACCTAATACGGTAATGACCTACTACTACTATGGTAATGACCTACTACTACTACCGTAATGACCTACTACGACTACTGTAATGACCTACTACTACAACTACTGAGGTAATGACCTACTACTACTACTACTGAGGTAATGACCTACTACTACTACTACTGAGGTAATGACCTACTACTACTACTGAGGTAATGACCTACTACTACTACTACTGAGGTAATGACCTACTACTACTACCGTAATGACCTACTACGACTACTGTAATGACCTACTACTACTACCACTACTACTACTACTGAGGTAATGACCTACTACTACTACCACTGAGGTAATGCCCCACTACTACTACTACTGAGGTAATGACCACTACTACTACTACTGAGGTAAGGACCTACTACTCCTGAGGTAATGACCTACTACTACTACTACTGAGGTAATGACCTACTACTACTACTACTACTGAGGTAATGACCTACTACTACTACTGAGGTAATGACCTACTACTACTACTACTACTACTGAGGTAATGACCTACTACTACTACTACTGAGGTAATGACCTACTACTACTACTACTGAGGTAATGACCTACTACTACTACTACTGAGGTAATGACCTACTACTACTACTACTACTATGGTAATGACCTACTACTACTGAGGTAATGACCTACTACTACTACTGAGGTAATGACCTACTACTACTACTGAGGTAATGACCTACTACTACTACTACTACTACTACGGTAATGACCTACTACTACTGAGGTAATGACCTACTACGACTACTACTACTGAGGTAATGACCCCTACTACCACTACTGAGGTAATGACCTACTACTACTACTACTACTGAGGTAATGAACTACTACTACTACTACTACTACTACTACTGAGGTAAGGACCTACTACTACTGAGGTAATGACCTACTACTACTACTACTGAGGTAATGACCTACTACTACTACTACTACTGAGGTAATGACCTACTACTACTACTGAGGTAATGAACTACTACTACTACTACTACTACTACTGAGGTAATGACCTACTACTACTACTACTACTACTACTACTACTACTACGGTAACGACCTACTACTACTGAGGTGATGACCTACTACGACTACTACTACTGAGGTAATGACCACTACTACTACTACTGAGGTAATGACCTACTACTACTACTACTACTGAGGTAATGACCTACTACTACTACTACTGAGGTAATGACCTACTACTACTACTACTACTACTACTACGGTAATGACCTACTACTACTGAGGTATCGACCTACTACTACTACTACTACTGAGGTAATGACCTACTACTACTAATGACCTACTACGATTACTACTACTGAGGTAATGACCACTACTACTACTGAGGTAATGACCTACTACTACTACTACTACTGAGGTAATGACCTACTACTACTACTACTACTGAGGTAATGACCTACTACTACTACTGAGGTAATGACCTACTACTACTGAGGTAATGACCTACTACTACTACTACTACTGAGGAATTGACCTACTACTACTACTACTACCACTACTACTGAGGTAATGACCTACTACTACTACTGAGATAATGACCTACTACTACTACTGAGGTAATGACCTACCACTAATACTACTACGGTAATGGCCTACTACGGTAATGACCTAATACGGTAATGACCTACTACTACTACCGTAATGACCTACTACGACTACTGTAATGACCTACTACTACTACTACTGAGGTAATGACCTACTACTACTACTACTACTACTACTACTACTACGGTAATGACCTACTCCTACTACTGAGGTAATGACCTACTACTACTACTGAGGTAATGACCTACCACTAATACTACTACGGTAATGACCTACTACGGTAATGACCTAATACGGTAATGACCTACTACTACTATGGTAATGACCTACTACTACTACCGTAATGACCTACTACGACCGTAATGACCTACTACTACAACTACTGAGGTAATGACCTACTACTACTACTACTGAGGTAATGACCTACTACTACTACTACTGAGGTAATGACCTACTACTACTACTACTGAGGTAATGACCTACTACTACTACTGAGGTAATGACCTACTACTACTACTACTACTACTGAGGTAATGACCTACTACTACTGAGGTATTGACCTACTACTACTACTACTACTGAGGTAATGACATACTACTACTACTGAGGTAATGACCTACTACTACTACTGAGGTAATGACCTACTACTACTACTGAGGTAATGACCTACTACTACTACTACTACTACTACGGTAATGACCTACTACTACTGAGGTAATGACCTACTACTACTACTACTACTGAGGTAATGACCACTACTACTACTACTGTGGTAATGACCTACTACTACTACTACTACTACTGAGGTAATGACCTACTACTACTACTACTGAGGTAATGACCTACTACTACTACTACTACTACTACGGTAATGACCTACTACTACTGAGGTATTGACCTACTACTACTACTACTACTGAGGTAATGACCTACTACTACTACTACTACTACTGAGGTAATGACCTACTACTACTACTACTACTACTACTACTACGGTAATAACCTACTACTACTGAGGTAATGACCTACTACGATTACTACTACTGAGGTAATGACCACTACTACTACTGAGGTAATGACCTACTACTACTACTACTACTGAGGTAATGACCTACTACTACTACTACCACTGAGGAATTGACCCACTACTACTAATACTTTGGTAATGACCTACTACTACTACTAATACTGAGGTAATGACCTACTACTACTACTGAGGTAATGACCTACTACTACTACTGAGGTAATGACCTACTACTACTGAGGTAATGACCTACTACGACTACTACTACTGAGGTAATGACCACTACTACCACTACTGAGGTAATGACCTACTACTACTACTACTACTGAGGTAATGAACTACTACTACTACTACTACTACTACTGAGGTAAGGACCTACTACTACTGAGGTAATGACCTACTACTACTACTACTGAGGTAATGACCTACTACTACTACTACTACTACTGAGGTAATGACCTACTACTACTACTGAGGTAATGAACTACTACTACTACTACTACTACTACTACTGAGGTAATGACCTACTACTACTACTACTACTACTACTACTACGGTAATGACCTACTACTACTGAGGTAATGACCTACTACGACTACTACTACTGAGGTAATGACCACTACTACTACTACTGAGGTAATGACCTACTACTACTACTACTGAGGTAATGACCTACTACTACTACTACTACTACTACGGTAATGACCTACTACTACTGAGGTATTGACCTACTACTACTACTACTACTGAGGTAATGACCTACTACTACTACTACTACTACTGAGGTAATGACCTACTACTACTACTACTACTACTACTACGGTAATGACCTACTACTACTGAGGTAATGACCTACTACGATTACTACTACTGAGGTAATGACCACTACTACTACTGAGGTAATGACCTACTACTACTACTACTACTGAGGTAATGACCTACTACTACTACTACTACTACTACTACTACTACTACTACTACTGAGGTAATGACCTACTACTACTACTACTACTACTGAGGTAATGACCTACCACTAATACTACTACGGTAATGACCTACTACGGTAATGACCTAATACGGTAATGACCTAATACGGTAATGACCTACTACTACTACCGTAATGACCTACTACGACTACTGTAATGACCTACTACTACTACTACTGAGGTAATGACCTACTACTACTACTACTACTACTACTACTACTACGGTAATGACCTACTCCTACTACTGAGGTAATGACCTACTACTACTACTGAGGTAATGACCTACTACTACTCCTACTACTACTGAGGTAATGACCTACTACTACTACTGAGGTAATGACCTACCACTAATACTACTACGGTAATGACCTACTACGGTAAAGACCTAATACGGTAATGACCTACTACTACTATGGTAATGACCTACTACTACTACCGTAATGACCTACTACGACCGTAATGACCTACTACTACAACTACTGAGGTAATGACCTACTACTACTACTACTGAGGTAATGACCTACTACTACTACTACTGAGGTAATGACCTACTACTACTACTACTGAGGTAATGACCTACTACTACTACTGAGGTAATGACCTACTACTACTACTACTACTACTGAGGTAATGACCTACTACTACTACCGTAATGACCTACTACGACTACTGTAATGACCTACTACTACTACTACTACTACTAGTGAGGTAATGACCTACTACTACTACTACTACTACTGAGGTAATGACCTACTACTACTACTACTGAGGTAATGACCTACTACTACTACTGAGGTAATGACCTACTACTACTACTACTGAGGTAATGACCTACTACTACTACTACTACTGAGGTAATGACCTACTACTGCTACTACTACTACTACTGAGGTAATGACCTACTACTGAGGTAATGACCTACTACTACTGAGGTAATGACCTACTACTACTACTGAGGTAATGACCTACTACTACTCCTACTACTACTGAGGTAATGACCTACTACTACTACTACTACTGAGGTAATGACATACTACTACTACTGAGGTAATGACCTACTACTACTACTGAGGTAATGACCTACTACTACTACTACTGAGGTAATGACCTACTACTACTACTACTACTGAGGTAATGACCTACTACTGCTACTACTACTACTACTGAGGTAATGACCTACTACTGAGGTAATGACCTACTACTACTGAGGTAATGACCTACTACTACTACTGAGGTAATGACCTACTACTACTCCTACTACTACTGAGGTAATGACCTACTACTACTACTACTACTGAGGTAATGACATACTGAGGAAATTACCTACTACTACTACTACTACTACTGAGGTAATGACCTACTACTACTACTACTACTACTACGGTAATGACCTACTACTACTGAGGTAATGACCTACTACGATTACTACTACTGAGGTAATGACCACTACTACTACTGAGGTAATGACCTACTACTACTACTACTGAGGTAATGACCTACTACTACTACTACTACTACTACGGTAATGACCTACTACTACTGAGGTATTGACCTACTACTACTACTACTACTGAGGTAATGACCTACTACTACTACTACTACTACTGAGGTAATGACCTACTACTACTACTACTACTACTACTACGGTAATGACCTACTACTACTGAGGTAATGACCTACTACGATTACTACTACTGAGGTAATGACCACTACTACTACTGAGGTAATGACCTACTACTACTACTACTACTGAGGTAATGACCTACTACTACTACTACTACTACTACTACTACTACTACTACTACTGAGGTAATGACCTACTACTACTACTACTACTACTGAGGTAATGACCTACCACTAATACTACTACGGTAATGACCTACTACGGTAATGACCTAATACGGTAATGACCTAATACGGTAATGACCTACTACTACTACCGTAATGACCTACTACGACTACTGTAATGACCTACTACTACTACTACTGAGGTAATGACCTACTACTACTACTACTACTACTACTACTACTACGGTAATGACCTACTCCTACTACTGAGGTAATGACCTACTACTACTACTGAGGTAATGACCTACTACTACTCCTACTACTACTGAGGTAATGACCTACTACTACTACTGAGGTAATGACCTACCACTAATACTACTACGGTAATGACCTACTACGGTAAAGACCTAATACGGTAATGACCTACTACTACTATGGTAATGACCTACTACTACTACCGTAATGACCTACTACGACCGTAATGACCTACTACTACAACTACTGAGGTAATGACCTACTACTACTACTACTGAGGTAATGACCTACTACTACTACTACTGAGGTAATGACCTACTACTACTACTACTGAGGTAATGACCTACTACTACTACTGAGGTAATGACCTACTACTACTACTACTACTACTGAGGTAATGACCTACTACTACTACCGTAATGACCTACTACGACTACTGTAATGACCTACTACTACTACTACTACTACTAGTGAGGTAATGACCTACTACTACTACTACTACTACTGAGGTAATGACCTACTACTACTACTACTGAGGTAATGACCTACTACTACTACTGAGGTAATGACCTACTACTACTACTACTGAGGTAATGACCTACTACTACTACTACTACTGAGGTAATGACCTACTACTGCTACTACTACTACTACTGAGGTAATGACCTACTACTGAGGTAATGACCTACTACTACTGAGGTAATGACCTACTACTACTACTGAGGTAATGACCTACTACTACTCCTACTACTACTGAGGTAATGACCTACTACTACTACTACTACTGAGGTAATGACATACTACTACTACTGAGGTAATGACCTACTACTACTACTGAGGTAATGACCTACTACTACTACTACTGAGGTAATGACCTACTACTACTACTACTACTGAGGTAATGACCTACTACTGCTACTACTACTACTACTGAGGTAATGACCTACTACTGAGGTAATGACCTACTACTACTGAGGTAATGACCTACTACTACTACTGAGGTAATGACCTACTACTACTCCTACTACTACTGAGGTAATGACCTACTACTACTACTACTACTGAGGTAATGACATACTGAGGTAATGACCTACTACTACTACTACTACTACTGAGGTAATGACCTACTACTACTACTACTACTACTACGGTAATGACCTACTACTACTGAGGTAATGACCTACTACGATTACTACTACTGAGGTAATGACCACTACTACTACTGAGGTAATGACCTACTACTACTACTACTACTGAGGCAATGACCTACTACTAATACTGAGGTAATGACCTACTACTACTACTACTGAGGTAATGACCTACTACTACTACTACTACTACTGAGGTAATGACCTACTACTACTACTGAGGTAATGACCTACTACTACTGAGGTAATGACCTACTACTACTACTACTACTGAGGAATTGACCTACTACTACTACTACTACCACTACTACTGAGGTAATGACCTACTACTACTACTACTGAGGTAATGACCTACTACTACTACTACTACTACTACTACTACTGAGGTAATGACCTACTACTACTGAGGTAATGACCTACTACGACTACTACTACTGAGGTAATGACCACTACTACCACTACTGAGGTAATGACCTACTACTACTACTACTACTGAGGTAATGAACTACTACTACTACTACTACTACTACTGAGGTAAGGACCTACTACTACTGAGGTAATGACCTACTACTACTACTACTGAGGTAATGACCTACTACTACTACTACTACTACTGAGGTAATGACCTACTACTACTACTGAGGTAATGAACTACTACTACTACTACTACTACTACTACTGAGGTAATGACCTACTACTACTACTACTACTACTACTACTACGGTAATGACCTACTACTACTGAGGTAATGACCTACTACGACTACTACTACTGAGGTAATGACCACTACTACTACTACTGAGGTAATGACCTACTACTACTACTACTGAGGTAATGACCTACTACTACTACTACTACTACTACGGTAATGACCTACTACTACTGAGGTATTGACCTACTACTACTACTACTACTGAGGTAATGACCTACTACTACTACTACTACTACTGAGGTAATGACCTACTACTACTACTACTACTACTACTACGGTAATGACCTACTACTACTGAGGTAATGACCTACTACGATTACTACTACTGAGGTAATGACCACTACTACTACTGAGGTAATGACCTACTACTACTACTACTACTGAGGTAATGACCTACTACTACTACTACTACTACTACTACTACTACTACTACTACTGAGGTAATGACCTACTACTACTACTACTACTACTGAGGTAATGACCTACCACTAATACTACTACGGTAATGACCTACTACGGTAATGACCTAATACGGTAATGACCTACTACTACTACCGTAATGACCTACTACGACTACTGTAATGACCTACTACTACTACTACTGAGGTAATGACCTACTACTACTACTACTACTACTACTACTACTACGGTAATGACCTACTCCTACTACTGAGGTAATGACCTACTACTACTACTGAGGTAATGACCTACTACTACTCCTACTACTACTGAGGTAATGACCTACTACTACTACTGAGGTAATGACCTACCACTAATACTACTACGGTAATGACCTACTACGGTAATGACCTAATACGGTAATGACCTACTACTACTATGGTAATGACCTACTACTACTACCGTAATGACCTACTACGACCGTAATGACCTACTACTACAACTACTGAGGTAATGACCTACTACTACTACTACTGAGGTAATGACCTACTACTACTACTACTGAGGTAATGACCTACTACTACTACTACTGAGGTAATGACCTACTACTACTACTGAGGTAATGACCTACTACTACTACTACTACTACTGAGGTAATGACCTACTACTACTACCGTAATGACCTACTACGACTACTGTAATGACCTACTACTACTACTACTACTACTAGTGAGGTAATGACCTACTACTACTACTACTACTACTGAGGTAATGACCTACTACTACTACTACTGAGGTAATGACCTACTACTACTACTGAGGTAATGACCTACTACTACTACTACTGAGGTAATGACCTACTACTACTACTACTACTGAGGTAATGACCTACTACTGCTACTACTACTACTACTGAGGTAATGACCTACTACTGAGGTAATGACCTACTACTACTGAGGTAATGACCTACTACTACTACTGAGGTAATGACCTACTACTACTCCTACTACTACTGAGGTAATGACCTACTACTACTACTACTACTGAGGTAATGACATACTACTACTACTGAGGTAATGACCTACTACTACTACTGAGGTAATGACCTACTACTACTACTACTGAGGTAATGACCTACTACTACTACTACTACTGAGGTAATGACCTACTACTGCTACTACTACTACTACTGAGGTAATGACCTACTACTGAGGTAATGACCTACTACTACTGAGGTAATGACCTACTACTACTACTGAGGTAATGACCTACTACTACTCCTACTACTACTGAGGTAATGACCTACTACTACTACTACTACTGAGGTAATGACATACTGAGGTAATGACCTACTACTACTACTACTACTACTGAGGTAATGACCTACTACTACTACTACTACTACTACGGTAATGACCTACTACTACTGAGGTAATGACCTACTACGATTACTACTACTGAGGCAATGACCACTACTACTACTGAGGTAATGACCTACTACTACTACTACTGAGGTAATGACCTACTACTACTACTACTACTACTGAGGTAATGACCTACTACTACTACTGAGGTAATGACCTACTACTACTGAGGTAATGACCTACTACTACTACTACTACTGAGGAATTGACCTACTACTACTACTACTACCACTACTACTGAGGTAATGACCTACTACTACTACTACTGAGGTAATGACCTACTACTACTACTACTACTACTACTACTACTGAGGTAATGACCTACTACTAGTACTACTGAGGTAATGACCTACTGCTAGTACTACTGAGGTAATGACCTACTACTACTACTGAGGTAATGACCTACTACTACTACTGAGGTAATGACCTACCACTAATACTACTACGGTAATGACCTACTACGGTAATGACCTAATACGGTAATGACCTACTACTACTACCGTAATGACCTACTACGACTACTGTAATGACCTACTACTACTACTACTGAGGTAATGACCTACTACTACTACTACTACTACTACTACTACTACGGTAATGACCTACTCCTACTACTGAGGTAATGACCTACTACTACTACTGAGGTAATGACCTACTACTACTCCTACTACTACTGAGGTAATGACCTACTACTACTACTGAGGTAATGACCTACTACTACTACTGAGGTAATGACCTACCACTAATACTACTACGGTAATGACCTACTACGGTAATGACCTAATACGGTAATGACCTACTACTACTATGGTAATGACCTACTACTACTACCGTAATGACCTACTACGACCGTAATGACCTACTACTACAACTACTGAGGTAATGACCTACTACTACTACTACTGAGGTAATGACCTACTACTACTACTACTGAGGTAATGACCTACTACTACTACTACTGAGGTAATGACCTACTACTACTACTACTGAGGTAATGACCTACTACTACTACTACTACTGAGGTAATGACCTACTACTACTACCGTAATGACCTACTACGACTACTGTAATGACCTACTACTACTACTACTACTACTACTAGTGAGGTAATGACCTACTACTACTACTACTACTACTGAGGTAATGACCTACTACTACTACTACTGAGGTAATGACCTACTACTACTACTGAGGTAATGACCTACTACTACTACTACTGAGGTAATGACCTACTACTACTACTACTGAGGTAATGACCTACTACTGCTACTACTACTACTACTGAGGTAATGACCTACTACTGAGGTAATGACCTACTACTACTGAGGTAATGACCTACTACTACTACTGAGGTAATGACCTACTACTACTCCTACTACTACTGAGGTAATGACCTACTACTACTACTACTACTACTGAGGTAATGACATACTACTACTACTGAGGTAATGACCTACTACTACTACTGAGGTAATGACCTACTACTACTGCTGAGGTAATGACCTACTACTACTACTACTACTACTTCGGTAATGACCTACTACTACTGAGGTAATGACCTACTACTACTACTACTACTACTGAGGTAATGACCACTACTACTACTACTGAGGTAATGACCTACTACTACTACTACTACTGAGGTAATGACCTACTACTACTACTGAGGTAATGACCTACTACTACTACTACTACTACTACGGTAATGACCTACTACTACTGAGGTATTGACCTACTACTACTACTACTACTACTGAGGTAATGACCTACTACTACTACTCCTACTACTGAGGTAATGACCTACTACTACTACTACTACTACTACTACTACTACTACGGTAATGACCTACTACTACTACTACTACTACTACTACTACGGTAATGACCTACTACTACTGAGGTAATGAACTACTACTACTACTACTACTACTACTACTGAGGTAATGACCTACTACTACTACTACTACTACTACTACTACGGTAATGACCTACTACTACTGAGGTAATGACCTACTACGACTACTACTACTGAGGTAATGACCACTACTACTACTACTGAGGTAATGACCTACTACTACTACTACTGAGGTAATGACCTACTACTACTACTACTACTACTACGGTAATGACCTACTACTACTGAGGTATTGACCTACTACTACTACTACTACTGAGGTAATGACCTACTACTACTACTACTACTACTGAGGTAATGACCTACTACTACTACTACTACTACTACTACGGTAATGACCTACTACTACTGAGGTAATGACCTACTACGATTACTACTACTGAGGTAATGACCACTACTACTACTGAGGTAATGACCTACTACTACTACTACTACTGAGGTAATGACCTACTACTACTACTACTACTACTACTACTACTACTACTACTACTGAGGTAATGACCTACTACTACTACTACTACTACTGAGGTAATGACCTACCACTAATACTACTACGGTAATGACCTACTACGGTAATGACCTAATACGGTAATGACCTACTACTACTACCGTAATGACCTACTACGACTACTGTAATGACCTACTACTACTACTACTGAGGTAATGACCTACTACTACTACTACTACTACTACTACTACTACGGTAATGACCTACTACTACTACTGAGGTAATGACCTACTACTACTACTGAGGTAATGACCTACTACTACTACTACTACGGTAATGACCTACTACTACTGAGGTAATGACCTACTACGACTACTACTACTGAGGTAATGACCACTACTACCACTACTGAGGTAATGACCTACTACTACTACTACTACTGAGGTAATGAACTACTACTACTACTACTACTACTACTACTACTGAGGTAAGGACCTACTACTACTGAGGTAATGACCTACTACTACTACTACTGAGGTAATGACCTACTACTACTACTAATACTGAGGTAATGACCTACTACTACTACTGAGGTAATGAAATACTACTACTACTACTACTGAGGTAATGACCTACTACTACTACTACTGAGGTAATGACCTACTACTACTGAGGTAATGACCTACTACTACTACTACTACTGAGGAATTGACCTACTACTACTACTACTACCACTACTACTGAGGTAATGACCTACTACTACTACTACTACTGAGGTAATGACCTACTACTACTACTACCACTACTACTGAGGTAATGACCTACTACTAGTACTACTGAGGTAATGACCTACTACTACTACTGAGGTAATGACCTACTACTACTACTGAGGTAATGACCTACTACTACTACTGAGGTAATGACCTACCACTAATACTACTACGGTAATGACCTACTACGGTAATGACCTAATACGGTAATGACCTACTACTACTACCGTAATGACCTACTACGACTACTGTAATGACCTACTACTACTACTACTGAGGTAATGACCTACTACTACTACTGAGGTAATGACCTACTACTACTACTACTGAGGTAATGACCTACTACTACTACCGTAATGACCTACTACTATTACCGTAATGACCTACTACTACTCCTACTACTACTACTGAGGTAATGACCTACTACTACTACTGAGGTAATGACCTACTACTACTACTACTACTATGGTAATGACCTACTACTACTGAGGTAATGACCTACTATGACTAAAACTACTGAGGTAATGACCACTACTACTACTACTGAGGTAATGACCTACTACTACCACTGAGGTATTTACCCACTACTACTAATACTTTGGTAATGACCTACTACTACTACTACTAATACTGAGGTAATGACCTACTACTACTACTGAGGTAATGACCTACTACTACTACTGAGGTAATGACCTACTGCGACTACTACTACTGAGGTAATGACCACTACTACTACTACTGAGGTAATGACCTACTACTACTGAGGTAATGACCTACTACTACTACTACTACTACTACTACTACGGTAATGACCTACTCCTACTACTGAGGTAATGACCTACTACTACTACTGAGGTAATGACCTACTACTACTCCTACTACTACTGAGGTAATGACCTACTACTACTACTGAGGTAATGACCTACTACTACTACTACTGAGGTAATGACCTACCACTAATACTACTACGGTAATGACCTACTACGGTAATGACCTAATACGGTAATGACCTACTACTACTATGGTAATGACCTACTACTACTACCGTAATGACCTACTACGACTACTGTAATGACCTACTACTACTACAACTACTGAGGTAATGACCTACTACTAATACTACTGAGGTAATGACCTACTACTACTACTACTGAGGTAATGACCTACTACTACTACTGACCTACCACTACTACTACTACTACTACTACTACGGTAATGACCTACTACTACTGAGGTAATGACCTACTACGACTACTACTACTGAGGTAATGACCACTACTACTACTACTGAGGTAATGACCTACTACTACTACTACTGAGGTAATGACCTACTACTACTACTACTGAGGTAATGACCTACTACTACTACTGACCTACCACTACTACTACTACTACTACTACGGTAATGACCTACTACTACTGAGGTAATGACCTACTACGACTACTACTACTACTGAGGTAATGACCACTACTACTACTACTGAGGTAATGACCTACTACTACTACCACTGAGGTAATGCCCCACTACTACTACTACTGAGGTAATGACCACTACTACTTCTACTGAGGTAAGGACCTACTACTCCTGAGGTAATGACCTACTACTACTACTACTACTGAGGTAATGACCTACTACTACTACTACTATGGTAATGACCTACTACTACTGAGGTAATGACCTACTACGACTACTACTACTGAGGTAATGACCACTACTACTACTACTGAGGTAATGACCTACTACTACTACTACTACTGAGGAATTGACCTACTACTACTACTACTACTACCACTACTACTGAGGTAATGACCTACTACTACTACTACTACTGAGGTAATGACCTACTACTACTACTACTACTACTGAGGTAATGACCTACTACTACTACTACTGAGGTAATGACCTACTACTACTACTACTGAGGTAATGACCTACTACTACTACTACTGAGGTAATGACCTACTACTACTACTACTACTATGGTAATGACCTACTACTACTGAGGTAATGACCTACTACGACTACTACTACTGAGGTAATGACCACTACTACTACTACTGAGGTAATGACCTACTACTACTACTACTGAGGTAATGACCTACTACTACCACTGAGGAATTGACCCACTACTACTAATACTTTGGTAATGACCTACTACTACTACTAATACTGAGGTAATGACCTACTACTACTACTGAGGTAATGACCTACTACTACTACTGAGGTAATGACCTACTACTACTACTACTACGGTAATGACCTACTACTACTGAGGTAATGACCTACTACGACTACTACTACTGAGGTAATGACCACTACTACCACTACTGAGGTAATGACCTACTACTACTACTACTACTGAGGTAATGAACTACTACTACTACTACTACTACTACTACTACTGAGGTAAGGACCTACTACTACTGAGGTAATGACCTACTACTACTACTACTGAGGTAATGACCTACTACTACTACTAATACTGAGGTAATGACCTACTACTACTGAGGTAATGAACTACTACTACTACTACTACTACTGAGGTAATGACCTACTACTACTACTACTGAGGTAATGACCTACTACTACTGAGGTAATGACCTACTACTACTACTACTACTGAGGAATTGACCTACTACTACTACTACTACCACTACTACTGAGGTAATGACCTACTACTACTACTACTACTGAGGTAATGACCTACTACTACTACTACCACTACTACTGAGGTAATGACCTACTACTAGTACTACTGAGGTAATGACCTACTACTACTACTGAGGTAATGACCTACTACTACTACTGAGGTAATGACCTACTACTACTACTGAGGTAATGACCTACCACTAATACTACTACGGTAATGACCTACTACGGTAATGACCTAATACGGTAATGACCTACTACTACTACCGTAATGACCTACTACGACTACTGTAATGACCTACTACTACTACTACTGAGGTAATGACCTACTACTACTACTACTACTGAGGTAATGACCTACTACTACTACTGAGGTAATGACCTACTACTACTACTACTGAGGTAATGACCTACTACTACTACTACTGAGGTAATGACCTACTACTACTACCGTAATGACCTACTACTATTACCGTAATGACCTACTACTACTCCTACTACTACTACTGAGGTAATGACCTACTACTACTACTGAGGTAATGACCTACTACTACTACTACTACTATGGTAATGACCTACTACTACTGAGGTAATGACCTACTATGACTAAAACTACTGAGGTAATGACCACTACTACTACTACTGAGGTAATGACCTACTACTACCACTGAGGTAATGACCCACTACTACTAATACTTTGGTAATGACCTACTACTACTACTACTAATACTGAGGTAATGACCTACTACTACTACTGAGGTAATGACCTACTACTACTACTGAGGTAATGACCTACTGCGACTACTACTACTGAGGTAATGACCACTACTACTACTACTGAGGTAATGACCTACTACTACTGAGGTAATGACCTACTACTACTACTACTACTACTACTACTACGGTAATGACCTACTCCTACTACTGAGGTAATGACCTACTACTACTACTGAGGTAATGACCTACTACTACTCCTACTACTACTGAGGTAATGACCTACTACTACTACTGAGGTAATGACCTACTACTACTACTACTGAGGTAATGACCTACCACTAATACTACTACGGTAATGACCTACTACGGTAATGACCTAATACGGTAATGACCTACTACTACTATGGTAATGACCTACTACTACTACCGTAATGACCTACTACGACTACTGTAATGACCTACTACTACTACAACTACTGAGGTAATGACCTACTACTAATACTACTGAGGTAATGACCTACTACTACTACTACTGAGGTAATGACCTACTACTACTACTGACCTACCACTACTACTACTACTACTACTACTACGGTAATGACCTACTACTACTGAGGTAATGACCTACTACAACTACTACTACTGAGGTAATGACCACTACTACTACTACTGAGGTAATGACCTACTACTACTACTACTGAGGTAATGACCTACTACTACTACTACTACTATGGTAATGACCTACTACTACTACTACTGAGGTAATGACCTACTACTACTACTGACCTACCACTACTACTACTACTACTACTACGGTAATGACCTACTACTACTGAGGTAATGACCTACTACGACTACTACTACTACTGAGGTAATGACCACTACTACTACTACTGAGGTAATGACCTACTACTACTACCACTGAGGTAATGCCCCACTACTACTACTACTGAGGTAATGACCACTACTACTACTACTGAGGTAAGGACCTACTACTCCTGAGGTAATGGCCTACTACTACTACTACTACTGAGGTAATGACCTACTACTACTACTACTATGGTAATGACCTACTACTACTGAGGTAATGACCTACTACGACTACTACTACTGAGGTAATGACCACTACTACTACTACTGAGGTAATGACCTACTACTACTACTACTGAGGAATTGACCTACTACTACTACTACTACTACCACTACTACTGAGGTAATGACCTACTACTACTACTACTACTGAGGTAATGACCTACTACTACTACTACTACTACTGAGGTAATGACCTACTACTACTACTACTACTGAGGTAATGACCTACTACTACTACTACTGAGGTAATGACCTACTACTACTACTACTGAGGTAATGACCTACTACTACTACTACTACTATGGTAATGACCTACTACTACTGAGGTAATGACCTACTACGACTACTACTACTGAGGTAATGACCACTACTACTACTACTGAGGTAATGACCTACTACTACTACTACTGAGGTAATGACCTACTACTACCACTGAGGAATTGACCCACTACTACTAATACTTTGGTAATGACCTACTACTACTACTAATACTGAGGTAATGACCTACTACTACTACTGAGGTAATGACCTACTACTACTACTGAGGTAATGACCTACTACTACTACTACTACGGTAATGACCTACTACTATTGAGGTAATGACCTACTACGACTACTACTACTGAGGTAATGACCACTACTACCACTACTGAGGTAATGACCTACTACTACTACTACTACTGAGGTAATGAACTACTACTACTACTACTACTACTACTACTGAGGTAAGGACCTACTACTACTGAGGTAATGACCTACTACTACTACTACTGAGGTAATGACCTACTACTACTACTAATACTGAGGTAATGACCTACTACTACTACTGAGGTAATGAACTACTACTACTACTACTACTACTGAGGTAATGAACTACTACTACTACTACTACTACTGAGGTAATGACCTACTACTACTACTGAGGTAATGACCTACTACTACTGAGGTAATGACCTACTACTACTACTACTACTGAGGAATTGACCTACTACTACTACTACTACCACTACTACTGAGGTAATGACCTACTACTACTACTACTGAGGTAATGACCTACTACTACTACTACCACTACTACTGAGGTAATGACCTACTACTAGTACTACTGAGGTAATGACCTACTACTACTACTGAGGTAATGACCTACTACTACTACTGAGGTAATGACCTACTACTACTACTGAGGTAATGACCTACCACTAATACTACTACGGTAATGACCTACTACGGTAATGACCTAATACGGTAATGACCTACTACTACTACCGTAATGACCTACTACGACTACTGTAATGACCTACTACTACTACTACTGAGGTAATGACCTACTACTACTACTACTGAGGTAATGACCTACTACTACTACTGAGGTAATGACCTACTACTACTACTACTGAGGTAATGACCTACTACTACTACTACTGAGGTAGTGACCTACTACTACTACCGTAATGACCTACTACTATTACCGTAATGACCTACTACTACTCCTACTACTACTACTGAGGTAATGACCTACTACTACTACTGAGGTAATGACCTACTACTACTACTACTACTACTATGGTAATGACCTACTACTACTGAGGTAATGACCTACTACGACTAAAACTACTGAGGTAATGACCACTACTACTACTACTGAGGTAATGACCTACTACTACCACTGAGGTAATGACCCACTACTACTAATACTTTGGTAATGACCTACTACTACTACTACTAATACTGAGGTAATGACCTACTACTACTACTGAGGTAATGACCTACTACTACTACTGAGGTAATGACCTACTACTACTCCTACTACTACTGAGGTAATGACCTACTACTACTACTGAGGTAATGACCTACTACTACTACTACTGAGGTAATGACCTACCACTAATACTACTACGGTAATGACCTACTACGGTAATGACCTAATACGGTAATGACCTACTACTACTATGGTAATGACCTACTACTACTACCGTAATGACCTACTACGACTACTGTAATGACCTACTACTACTACAACTACTGAGGTAATGACCTACTACTAATACTACTGAGGTAATGACCTACTACTACTACTACTGAGGTAATGACCTACTACTACTACTGATCTACCACTACTACTACTACTACTACTACGGTAATGACCTACTACTACTGAGGTAATGACCTACTACGACTACTACTACTGAGGTAATGACCTACTACTACTACTACTGAGGTAATGACCTACTACTACTACTACTACTATGGTAATGACCTACTACTACTACTACTGAGGTAATGACCTACTACTACTACTGACCTACCACTACTACTACTACTACTACTACGGTAATGACCTACTACTACTGAGGTAATGACCTACTACGACTACTACTACTACTGAGGTAATGACCACTACTACTACTACTGAGGTAATGACCTACTACTACTACCACTGAGGTAATGCCCCACTACTACTACTACTGAGGTAATGACCACTACTACTACTACTGAGGTAAGGACCTACTACTCCTGAGGTAATGACCTACTACTACTACTACTACTGAGGTAATGACCTACTACTACTACTACTGAGGTAATGACCTACTACTACTACTACTGAGGTAATGACCTACTACTACTACTACTACTATGGTAATGACCTACTACTACTGAGGTAATGACCTACTACGACTACTACTACTGAGGTAATGACCACTACTACTACTACTGAGGTAATGACCTACTACTACTACTACTACTGAGGTAATGACCTACTACTACCACTGAGGAATTGACCCACTACTACTAATACTTTGGTAATGACCTACTACTACTACTAATACTGAGGTAATGACCTACTACTACTACTGAGGTAATGACCTACTACTACTACTGAGGTAATGACCTACTACTACTACTACTACTACTACTACGGTAATGATCTACTACTACTGAGGTAATGACCTACTACGACTACTACTACTGAGGTAATGACCACTACTACCACTACTGAGGTAATGACCTACTACTACTACTTCTACTGAGGTAATGAACTACTACTACTACTACTACTACTACTACTACTACTACTACTGAGGTAAGGACCTACTACTACTGAGGTAATGACCTACTACTACTACTACTGAGGTAATGACCTACTACTACTACTAATACTGAGGTAATGACCTACTACTACTACTACTGAGGTAATGAACTACTACTACTACTACTACTACTGAGGTAATGACCTACTACTACTACTACTGAGGTAATGACCTACTACTACTGAGGTAATGACCTACTACTACTACTACTACTGAGGAATTGACCTACTACTACTACTACTACCACTACTACTGAGGTAATGACCTACTACTACTACTACTGAGGTAATGACCTACTACTACTACTACCACTACTACTGAGGTAATGACCTACTACTAGTACTACTGAGGTAATGACCTACTACTACTACTGAGGTAATGACCTACTACTACTACTGAGGTAATGACCTACCACTAATACTACTACGGTAATGACCTACTACGGTAATGACCTAATACGGTAATGACCTACTACTACTACCGTAATGACCTACTACGACTACTGTAATGACCTACTACTACTACTACTGAGGTAATGACCTACTACTACTACTACTGAGGTAATGACCTACTACTACTACTGAGGTAATGACCTACTACTACTACTGAGGTAATGACCTACTACTACTACTACTACTGAGGTAATGACCTACTACTACTACCGTAATGACCTACTACTACTACCGTAATGACCTACTACTACTACTGAGGTAATGACCTACTACTACTACTACTATGGTAATGACCTACTACTACTGAGGTAATGACCTACTACTACTACTACCACTGAGGAATTGACCCACTACTACTAATACTTTGGTAATGACCTACTACTACTACTAATAATGAGGTAATGACCTACTACTACTACTGAGGTAATGACCTACTACTACTACTGAGGTAATGACCTACTACTACTACTACTACTACTACGGTAATGACCTACTACTACTGAGGTAATGACCTACTACGACAACTACTACTGAGGTAATGACCACTACTACCACTACTGAGGTAATGACCTACTACTACTACTACTACTACTACTGAGGTAATGAACTACTACTACTACTACTACTACTACTACTGAGGTAAGGACCTACTACTACTGAGGTAATGACCTACTACTACTACTACTACTGAGGTAATGACCTACTACTACTACTACTGAGGTAATGACCTACTACTACTATTGAGGTAATGAACTACTACTACTACTACTACTACTACTACTACTACTACTACTACTGAGGTAATGACCTACTACTACTACTACTACTACTACGGTAATGACCTACTACTACTGAGGTAATGACCTACTACGACTACTACTACTGAGGTAATGACCACTACTACTACTACTGAGGTAATGACCTACTACTACTACTACTGAGGTAATGACCTACTACTACTACTACTACTACTACGGTAATGACCTACTACTACTGAGGTATTGACCTACTACTACTACTACTACTGAGGTAATGACCTACTACTACTACTACTACTACTGAGGTAATGACCTACTACTACTACTACTACTACTACGGTAATGACCTACTACTACTGAGGTAATGACCTACTACGATTACTACTACTGAGGTAATGACCACTACTACTACTGAGGTAATGACCTACTACTACTACTACTACTGAGGTAATGACCTACTACTACTACTACTACTGAGGTAATGACCTACTACTACTACTACTGAGGTAATGACCTACTACTACTACTACTACTACTGAGGTAATGACCTACTACTACTACTGAGGTAATGACCTACTACTACTACTGAGGTAATGACCTACTACTACTTCTACTACGGTAATGACCTACTACTACTGAGGTAATGACCTACTACGACTACTACTACTGAGGTAATGACCACTACTACCACTACTGAGGTAATGACCTACTACTACTACTACTACTGAGGTAATGAACTACTACTACTACTACTACTACTACTACTGAGGTAAGGACCTACTACTACTGAGGTAATGACCTACTACTACTACTACTGAGGTAATGACCTACTACTACTACTACTACTGAGGTAATGACCTACTACTACTACTGAGGTAATGAACTACTACTACTACTACTACTACTACTACTACTACTGAGGTAATGACCTACTACTACTACTACTACTACTGTAATGACCTACTACTACTGAGGTAATGACCTACTACGACTACTACTGAGGTAATGACCACTACTACTACTACTGAGGTAATGACCTACTACTACTACTACTGAGGTAATGACCTACTACTACTACTACTACTACTACTACGGTAATGACCTACTACTACTGAGGTATTGACCTACTACTACTACTACTACTACTGAGGTAATGACCTACTACTACTACTACTACTACTGAGGTAATGACCTACTACTACTACTACTACTACTACTACTGAGGTAATGACCTACTACTACTACTGAGGTAATGACCTACTACTACTACTACTACTGAGGTAATGACCTACTACTACTACTACTACTACGGTAATGACCTACTACTACTGAGGTATTGACCTACTACTACTACTACTACTACTGAGGTAATGACCTACTACTACTACTACTACTACTGAGGTAATGACCTACTACTACTACTACTACTACTACGGTAATGACCTACTACTACTGAGGTAATGACCTACTACGATTACTACTACTGAGGTAATGACCACTACTACTACTGAGGTAATGACCTACTACTACTACTACTACTGAGGTAATGACCTACTACTACTACTACTACTGAGGTAATGACCTACTACTACTACTACTACTACTACTACTACTACTACTACTACTACTACTGAGGTAATGACCTACTACTACTACTACTACTACTACTGAGGTAATGACCTACTACTACTACTACTGAGATAATGACCTCGTACTACTGAGGTAATGACCTACTACTACTACTACTACTGAGGAATTGACCTACTACTACTACTACTACCACTACTACTGAGGTAATGACCTACTACTACTACTACTGAGGTAATGACCTACTACTACTACTACTACTACTACTGAGGTAATGACCTACTACTAGTACTACTGAGGTAATGACCTACTATTAGTACTACTGAGGTAATGACCTACTACTACTACTGAGGTAATGACCTACTACTACTACTGAGGTAATGACCTACCACTAATACTACTACGGTAATGACCTACTACGGTAATGACCTAATACGGTAATGACCTACTACTACTACCGTAATGACCTACTACGACTACTGTAATGACCTACTACTACTACTACTGAGGTAATGACCTACTACTACTACTACTACTACTACTACTACTACTACGGTAATGACCTACTCCTACTACTGAGGTAATGACCTACTACTACTACTGAGGTAATGACCTACTACTACTACTGAGGTAATGACCTACCACTAATACTACTACGGTAATGACCTACTACGGTAATGACCTAATACGGTAATGACCTACTACTACTATGGTAATGACCTACTACTACTACCGTAATGACCTACTACGACTACTGTAATGACCTACTACTACAACTACTGAGGTAATGACCTACTACTACTACTACTGAGGTAATGACCTACTACTACTACTACTGAGGTAATGACCTACTACTACTACTGAGGTAATGACCTACTACTACTACTACTGAGGTAATGACCTACTACTACTACCGTAATGACCTACTACGACTACTGTAATGACCTACTACTACTACCACTACTACTACTACTGAGGTAATGACCTACTACTACTACCACTGAGGTAATGCCCCACTACTACTACTACTGAGGTAATGACCACTACTACTACTACTGAGGTAAGGACCTACTACTCCTGAGGTAATGACCTACTACGATTACTACTACTGAGGTAATGACCACTACTACTACTGAGATAATGACCTACTACTACTACTACTACTGAGGTAATGACCTACTACTACTACTACTACTGAGGTAATGACCTACTACTACTACTACTGAGGTAATGACCTACTACTACTACTACTACTACTGAGGTAATGACCTACTACTACTACTGAGGTAATGACCTACTACTACTACTGAGGTAATGACCTACTACTACTTCTACTACGGTAATGACCTACTACTACTGAGGTAATGACCTACTACGACTACTACTACTGAGGTAATGACCACTACTACCACTACTGAGGTAATGACCTACTACTACTACTACTACTGAGGTAATGAACTACTACTACTACTACTACTACTACTACTGAGGTAAGGACCTACTACTACTGAGGTAATGACCTACTACTACTACTACTGAGGTAATGACCTACTACTACTACTACTACTGAGGTAATGACCTACTACTACTACTGAGGTAATGAACTACTACTACTACTACTACTACTACTACTACTACTGAGGTAATGACCTACTACTACTACTACTACTACTGTAATGACCTACTACTACTGAGGTAATGACCTACTACGACTACTACTGAGGTAATGACCACTACTACTACTACTGAGGTAATGACCTACTACTACTACTACTGAGGTAATGACCTACTACTACTACTACTACTACTACTACGGTAATGACCTACTACTACTGAGGTATTGACCTACTACTACTACTACTACTACTGAGGTAATGACCTACTACTACTACTACTACTACTGAGGTAATGACCTACTACTACTACTACTACTACTACTACTGAGGTAATGACCTACTACTAGTACTACTACTACTACGGTAATGACCTACTACTACTACTGAGGTAATGACCTACTACGATTACTACTACTGAGGTAATGACCACTACTACTACTGAGGTAATGACCTACTACTACTACTGAGGTAATGACCTACTACTACTACTACTACTGAGGTAATGACCTACTACTACTACTACTACTACGGTAATGACCTACTACTACTGAGGTATTGACCTACTACTACTACTACTACTACTGAGGTAATGACCTACTACTACTACTACTACTACTGAGGTAATGACCTACTACTACTACTACTACTACTACTACGGTAATGACCTACTACTACTGAGGTAATGACCTACTACGATTACTACTACTGAGGTAATGACCACTACTACTACTGAGGTAATGACCTACTACTACTACTACTACTGAGGTAATGACCTACTACTACTACTACTACTGAGGTAATGACCTACTACTACTACTACTACTACTACTACTACTACTACTACTACTACTACTACTGAGGTAATGACCTACTACTACTACTACTACTACTACTGAGGTAATGACCTACTACTACTACTACTGAGATAATGACCTCGTACTACTGAGGTAATGACCTACTACTACTACTACTACTGAGGAATTGACCTACTACTACTACTACTACCACTACTACTGAGGTAATGACCTACTACTACTACTACTGAGGTAATGACCTACTACTACTACTACTACTACTACTGAGGTAATGACCTACTACTAGTACTACTGAGGTAATGACCTACTACTAGTACTACTGAGGTAATGACCTACTACTACTACTGAGGTAATGACCTACTACTACTACTGAGGTAATGACCTACCACTAATACTACTACGGTAATGACCTACTACGGTAATGACCTAATACGGTAATGACCTACTACTACTACCGTAATGACCTACTACGACTACTGTAATGACCTACTACTACTACTACTGAGGTAATGACCTACTACTACTACTACTACTACTACTACTACTACTACGGTAATGACCTACTCCTACTACTGAGGTAATGACCTACTACTACTACTGAGGTAATGACCTACTACTACTACTGAGGTAATGACCTACCACTAATACTACTACGGTAATGACCTACTACGGTAATGACCTAATACGGTAATGACCTACTACTACTATGGTAATGACCTACTACTACTACCGTAATGACCTACTACGACTACTGTAATGACCTACTACTACAACTACTGAGGTAATGACCTACTACTACTACTACTGAGGTAATGACCTACTACTACTACTACTGAGGTAATGACCTACTACTACTACTGAGGTAATGACCTACTACTACTACTACTGAGGTAATGACCTACTACTACTACCGTAATGACCTACTACGACTACTGTAATGACCTACTACTACTACCACTACTACTACTACTGAGGTAATGACCTACTACTACTACCACTGAGGTAATGCCCCACTACTACTACTACTGAGGTAATGACCACTACTACTACTACTGAGGTAAGGACCTACTACTCCTGAGGTAATGACCTACTACTACTACTACTGAGGTAATGACCTACTACTACTACTACTACTGAGGTAAAGACCTACTTCTACTACTGAGGTAATGACCTACTACTACTACTACTGAGGTTATGACCTACTACTACTACTACTGAGGTAATGACCTACTACTACTACTACTGAGGTAATGACCTACTACTACTACTACTCAGGTAATGACCTACTACTACTACTATGGTAATGACCTACTACTACTGAGGTAATGACCTACTACGACTACTACTACTGAGGTAATGACCACTACTACTACTACTGAGGTAATGACCTACTACTACTACTACTGAGGTAATGACCTACTACTACCACTGAGGAATTGACCCACTACTACTAATACTTTGGTAATGACCTACTACTACTACTAATACTGAGGTAATGACCTACTACTACTACTGAGGTAATGACCTACTACTACTACTGAGGTAATGACCTACTACTACTACTACTACTACTACGGTAATGACCTACTACTACTGAGGTAATGACCTACTACGACTACTACTACTGAGGTAATAACCACTACTACCACTACTGAGGTAATGACCTACTACTACTACTACTACTGAGGTAATGAACTACTACTACTACTACTACTACTACTACTGAGGTAAGGACCTACTACTACTGAGGTAATGACCTACTACTACTACTACTGAGGTAATGACCTACTACTACTACTACTACTACTGAGGTAATGAACTACTACTACTACTACTACTACTACTACTACTGAGGTAATGACCTACTACTACTACTACTACTACTACGGTAATGACCTACTACTACTGAGGTAATGACCTACTACGACTACTACTACTGAGGTAATGACCTACTACGATTACTACTACTGAGGTAATGACCACTACTACTACTGAGGTAATGACCTACTACTACTACTGAGGTAATGACCTACTACTACTACTACTACTGAGGTAATGACCTACTACTACTACTACTACTACGGTAATGACCTACTACTACTGAGGTATTGACCTACTACTACTACTACTACTACTGAGGTAATGACCTACTACTACTACTACTACTACTGAGGTAATGACCTACTACTACTACTACTACTATGGTAATGACCTACTACTACTGAGGTAATGACCTACTACGACTACTACTACTGAGGTAATGACCACTACTACTACTACTGAGGTAATGACCTACTACTACTACTACTACTGAGGTAATGACCTACTACTACCACTGAGGAATTGACCCACTACTACTAATACTTTGGTAATGACCTACTACTACTACTAATACTGAGGTAATGACCTACTACTACTACTGAGGTAATGACCTACTACTACTACTGAGGTAATGACCTACTACTACTACTACTACTACTACTACGGTAATGATCTACTACTACTGAGGTAATGACCTACTACGACTACTACTACTGAGGTAATGACCACTACTACCACTACTGAGGTAATGACCTACTACTACTACTACTACTGAGGTAATGAACTACTACTACTACTACTACTACTACTACTACTACTACTACTGAGGTAAGGACCTACTACTACTGAGGTAATGACCTACTACTACTACTACTGAGGTAATGACCTACTACTACTACTAATACTGAGGTAATGACCTACTACTACTACTACTGAGGTAATGAACTACTACTACTACTACTACTACTGAGGTAATGACCTACTACTACTACTGAGGTAATGACCTACTACTACTGAGGTAATGACCTACTACTACTACTACTACTGAGGAATTGACCTACTACTACTACTACTACCACTACTACTGAGGTAATGACCTACTACTACTACTACTGAGGTAATGACCTACTACTACTACTACCACTACTACTGAGGTAATGACCTACTACTAGTACTACTGAGGTAATGACCTACTACTACTACTGAGGTAATGACCTACTACTACTACTGAGGTAATGACCTACTACTACTACTGAGGTAATGACCTACCACTAATACTACTACGGTAATGACCTACTACGGTAATGACCTAATACGGTAATGACCTACTACTACTACCGTAATGACCTACTACGACTACTGTAATGACCTACTACTACTACTACTGAGGTAATGACCTACTACTACTACTACTGAGGTAATGACCTACTACTACTACTGAGGTAATGACCTACTACTACTACTGAGGTAATGACCTACTACTACTACTACTACTGAGGTAATGACCTACTACTACTACCGTAATGACCTACTACTACTACCGTAATGACCTACTACTACTACTGAGGTAATGACCTACTACTACTACTACTATGGTAATGACCTACTACTACTGAGGTAATGACCTACTACTACTACTACCACTGAGGAATTGACCCACTACTACTAATACTTTGGTAATGACCTACTACTACTACTAATACTGAGGTAATGACCTACTACTACTACTGAGGTAATGACCTACTACTACTACTGAGGTAATGACCTACTACTACTACTACTACTACTACGGTAATGACCTACTACTACTGAGGTAATGACCTACTACGACAACTACTACTGAGGTAATGACCACTACTACCACTACTGAGGTAATGACCTACTACTACTACTACTACTACTACTGAGGTAATGAACTACTACTACTACTACTACTACTACTACTGAGGTAAGGACCTACTACTACTGAGGTAATGACCTACTACTACTACTACTACTGAGGTAATGACCTACTACTACTACTACTGAGGTAATGACCTACTACTACTATTGAGGTAATGAACTACTACTACTACTACTACTACTACTACTACTACTACTACTACTGAGGTAATGACCTACTACTACTACTACTACTACTACGGTAATGACCTACTACTACTGAGGTAATGACCTACTACGACTACTACTACTGAGGTAATGACCACTACTACTACTACTGAGGTAATGACCTACTACTACTACTACTGAGGTAATGACCTACTACTACTACTACTACTACTACGGTAATGACCTACTACTACTGAGGTATTGACCTACTACTACTACTACTACTGAGGTAATGACCTACTACTACTACTACTACTACTGAGGTAATGACCTACTACTACTACTACTACTACTACGGTAATGACCTACTACTACTGAGGTAATGACCTACTACGATTACTACTACTGAGGTAATGACCACTACTACTACTGAGGTAATGACCTACTACTACTACTACTACTGAGGTAATGACCTACTACTACTACTACTACTGAGGTAATGACCTACTACTACTACTACTGAGGTAATGACCTACTACTACTACTACTACTACTGAGGTAATGACCTACTACTACTACTGAGGTAATGACCTACTACTACTACTGAGGTAATGACCTACTACTACTTCTACTACGGTAATGACCTACTACTACTGAGGTAATGACCTACTACGACTACTACTACTGAGGTAATGACCACTACTACCACTACTGAGGTAATGACCTACTACTACTACTACTACTGAGGTAATGAACTACTACTACTACTACTACTACTACTACTGAGGTAAGGACCTACTACTACTGAGGTAATGACCTACTACTACTACTACTGAGGTAATGACCTACTACTACTACTACTACTGAGGTAATGACCTACTACTACTACTGAGGTAATGAACTACTACTACTACTACTACTACTACTACTACTACTGAGGTAATGACCTACTACTACTACTACTACTACTGTAATGACCTACTACTACTGAGGTAATGACCTACTACGACTACTACTGAGGTAATGACCACTACTACTACTACTGAGGTAATGACCTACTACTACTACTACTGAGGTAATGACCTACTACTACTACTACTACTACTACTACGGTAATGACCTACTACTACTGAGGTATTGACCTACTACTACTACTACTACTACTGAGGTAATGACCTACTACTACTACTACTACTACTGAGGTAATGACCTACTACTACTACTACTACTACTACTACTGAGGTAATGACCTACTACTAGTACTACTACTACTACGGTAATGAACTACTACTACTACTGAGGTAATGACCTACTACGATTACTACTACTGAGGTAATGACCACTACTACTACTGAGGTAATGACCTACTACTACTACTGAGGTAATGACCTACTACTACTACTACTACTGAGGTAATGACCTACTACTACTACTACTACTACGGTAATGACCTACTACTACTGAGGTATTGACCTACTACTACTACTACTACTACTGAGGTAATGACCTACTACTACTACTACTACTACTACTGAGGTAATGACCTACTACTACTACTACTACTACTACTACGGTAATGACCTACTACTACTGAGGTAATGACCTACTACGATTACTACTACTGAGGTAATGACCACTACTACTACTGAGGTAATGACCTACTACTACTACTACTACTGAGGTAATGACCTACTACTACTACTACTACTGAGGTAATGACCTACTACTACTACTACTACTACTACTACTACTACTACTACTACTACTACTGAGGTAATGACCTACTACTACTACTACTGAGATAATGACCTCGTACTACTGAGGTAATGACCTACTACTACTACTACTACTGAGGAATTGACCTACTACTACTACTACTACTACTACTACTGAGGTAATGACCTACTACTACTACTACTACTACTACTGAGGTAATGACCTACTACTAGTACTACTGAGGTAATGACCTACTACTAGTACTACTGAGGTAATGACCTACTACTACTACTGAGGTAATGACCTACTACTACTACTGAGGTAATGACCTACCACTAATACTACTACGGTAATGACCTACTACGGTAATGACCTAATACGGTAATGACCTACTACTACTACCGTAATGACCTACTACGACTACTGTAATGACCTACTACTACTACTACTGAGGTAATGACCTACTACTACTACTACTACTACTACTACTACTACTACGGTAATGACCTACTCCTACTACTGAGGTAATGACCTACTACTACTACTGAGGTAATGACCTACTACTACTACTGAGGTAATGACCTACCACTAATACTACTACGGTAATGACCTACTACGGTAATGACCTAATACGGTAATGACCTACTACTACTATGGTAATGACCTACTACTACTACCGTAATGACCTACTACGACTACTGTAATGACCTACTACTACAACTACTGAGGTAATGACCTACTACTACTACTACTGAGGTAATGACCTACTACTACTACTACTGAGGTAATGACCTACTACTACTACTGAGGTAATGACCTACTACTACTACTACTGAGGTAATGACCTACTACTACTACCGTAATGACCTACTACGACTACTGTAATGACCTACTACTACTACCACTACTACTACTACTGAGGTAATGACCTACTACTACTACCACTGAGGTAATGCCCCACTACTACTACTACTGAGGTAATGACCACTACTACTACTACTGAGGTAAGGACCTACTACTCCTGAGGTAATGACCTACTACGATTACTACTACTGAGGTAATGACCACTACTACTACTGAGGTAATGACCTACTACTACTACTACTACTGAGGTAATGACCTACTACTACTACTACTACTACTGAGGTAATGACCTACTACTACTACTACTGAGGTAATGACCTACTACTACTACTACTACTACTGAGGTAATGACCTACTACTACTACTGAGGTAATGACCTACTACTACTACTGAGGTAATGACCTACTACTACTTCTACTACGGTAATGACCTACTACTACTGAGGTAATGACCTACTACGACTACTACTACTGAGGTAATGACCACTACTACCACTACTGAGGTAATGACCTACTACTACTACTACTACTGAGGTAATGAACTACTACTACTACTACTACTACTACTACTGAGGTAAGGACCTACTACTACTGAGGTAATGACCTACTACTACTACTACTGAGGTAATGACCTACTACTACTACTACTACTGAGGTAATGACCTACTACTACTACTGAGGTAATGAACTACTACTACTACTACTACTACTACTACTACTACTGAGGTAATGACCTACTACTACTACTACTACTACTGTAATGACCTACTACTACTGAGGTAATGACCTACTACGACTACTACTGAGGTAATGACCACTACTACTACTACTGAGGTAATGACCTACTACTACTACTACTGAGGTAATGACCTACTACTACTACTACTACTACTACTACGGTAATGACCTACTACTACTGAGGTATTGACCTACTACTACTACTACTACTACTGAGGTAATGACCTACTACTACTACTACTACTACTGAGGTAATGACCTACTACTACTACTACTACTACTACTACTGAGGTAATGACCACTACTACTACTGAGGTAATGACCTACTACTACTACTACTACTGAGGTAATGACCTACTACTACTACTACTACTGAGGTAATGACCTACTACTACTACTACTACTACTACTACTACTACTACTACTACTACTACTGAGGTAATGACCTACTACTACTACTACTGAGATAATGACCTCGTACTACTGAGGTAATGACCTACTACTACTACTACTACTGAGGAATTGACCTACTACTACTACTACTACCACTACTACTGAGGTAATGACCTACTACTACTACTACTGAGGTAATGACCTACTACTACTACTACTACTACTACTGAGGTAATGACCTACTACTAGTACTACTGAGGTAATGACCTACTACTAGTACTACTGAGGTAATGACCTACTACTACTACTGAGGTAATGACCTACTACTACTACTGAGGTAATGACCTACCACTAATACTACTACGGTAATGACCTACTACGGTAATGACCTAATACGGTAATGACCTACTACTACTACCGTAATGACCTACTACGACTACTGTAATGACCTACTACTACTACTACTGAGGTAATGACCTACTACTACTACTACTACTACTACTACTACTACTACTACGGTAATGACCTACTCCTACTACTGAGGTAATGACCTACTACTACTACTGAGGTAATGACCTACTACTACTACTGAGGTAATGACCTACCACTAATACTACTACGGTAATGACCTACTACGGTAATGACCTAATACGGTAATGACCTACTACTACTATGGTAATGACCTACTACTACTACCGTAATGACCTACTACGACTACTGTAATGACCTACTACTACAACTACTGAGGTAATGACCTACTACTACTACTACTGAGGTAATGACCTACTACTACTACTACTGAGGTAATGACCTACTACTACTACTGAGGTAATGACCTACTACTACTACTACTGAGGTAATGACCTACTACTACTACCGTAATGACCTACTACGACTACTGTAATGACCTACTACTACTACCACTACTACTACTACTGAGGTAATGACCTACTACTACTACCACTGAGGTAATGCCCCACTACTACTACTACTGAGGTAATGACCACTACTACTACTACTGAGGTAAGGACCTACTACTCCTGAGGTAATGACCTACTATGATTACTACTACTGAGGTAATGACCACTACTACTACTGAGGTAATGACCTACTACTACTACTACTACTGAGGTAATGACCTACTACTACTACTACTACTACTGAGGTAATGACCTACTACTACTACTACTGAGGTAATGACCTACTACTACTACTACTACTACTGAGGTAATGACCTACTACTACTACTGAGGTAATGACCTACTACTACTACTGAGGTAATGACCTACTACTACTTCTACTACGGTAATGACCTACTACTACTGAGGTAATGACCTACTACGACTACTACTACTGAGGTAATGACCACTACTACCACTACTGAGGTAATGACCTACTACTACTACTACTACTGAGGTAATGAACTACTACTACTACTACTACTACTACTACTGAGGTAAGGACCTACTACTACTGAGGTAATGACCTACTACTACTACTACTGAGGTAATGACCTACTACTACTACTACTACTGAGGTAATGACCTACTACTACTACTGAGGTAATGAACTACTACTACTACTACTACTACTACTACTACTACTGAGGTAATGACCTACTACTACTACTACTACTACTGTAATGACCTACTACTACTGAGGTAATGACCTACTACGACTACTACTGAGGTAATGACCACTACTACTACTACTGAGGTAATGACCTACTACTACTACTACTGAGGTAATGACCTACTACTACTACTACTACTACTACTACGGTAATGACCTACTACTACTGAGGTATTGACCTACTACTACTACTACTACTACTGAGGTAATGACCTACTACTACTACTACTACTACTGAGGTAATGACCTACTACTACTACTACTACTACTACTACTGAGGTAATGACCTACTACTAGTACTACTACTACTACGGTAATGACCTACTACTACTACTGAGGTAATGACCTACTACGATTACTACTACTGAGGTAATGACCACTACTACTACTGAGGTAATGACCTACTACTACTACTGAGGTAATGACCTACTACTACTACTACTACTGAGGTAATGACCTACTACTACTACTACTACTACGGTAATGACCTACTACTACTGAGGTATTGACCTACTACTACTACTACTACTACTGAGGTAATGACCTACTACTACTACTACTACTACTGAGGTAATGACCTACTACTACTACTACTACTACTACTACGGTAATGACCTACTACTACTGAGGTAATGACCTACTACGATTACTACTACTGAGGTAATGACCACTACTACTACTGAGGTAATGACCTACTACTACTACTACTACTGAGGTAATGACCTACTACTACTACTACTACTACTACTACTACTACTACTACTACTACTACTGAGGTAATGACCTACTACTACTACTACTACTACTACTGAGGTAATGACCTACTACTACTACTACTGAGATAATGACCTCGTACTACTGAGGTAATGACCTACTACTACTACTACTACTGAGGAATTGACCTACTACTACTACTACTACCACTACTACTGAGGTAATGACCTACTACTACTACTACTGAGGTAATGACCTACTACTACTACTACTACTACTACTGAGGTAATGACCTACTACTAGTACTACTGAGGTAATGACCTACTACTAGTACTACTGAGGTAATGACCTACTACTACTACTGAGGTAATGACCTACTACTACTACTGAGGTAATGACCTACCACTAATACTACTACGGTAATGACCTACTACGGTAATGACCTAATACGGTAATGACCTACTACTACTACCGTAATGACCTACTACGACTACTGTAATGACCTACTACTACTACTACTGAGGTAATGACCTACTACTACTACTACTACTACTACTACTACTACTACGGTAATGACCTACTCCTACTACTGAGGTAATGACCTACTACTACTACTGAGGTAATGACCTACTACTACTACTGAGGTAATGACCTACCACTAATACTACTACGGTAATGACCTACTACGGTAATGACCTAATACGGTAATGACCTACTACTACTATGGTAATGACCTACTACTACTACCGTAATGACCTACTACGACTACTGTAATGACCTACTACTACAACTACTGAGGTAATGACCTACTACTACTACTACTGAGGTAATGACCTACTACTACTACTACTGAGGTAATGACCTACTACTACTACTGAGGTAATGACCTACTACTACTACTACTGAGGTAATGACCTACTACTACTACCGTAATGACCTACTACGACTACTGTAATGACCTACTACTACTACCACTACTACTACTACTGAGGTAATGACCTACTACTACTACCACTGAGGTAATGCCCCACTACTACTACTACTGAGGTAATGACCACTACTACTACTACTGAGGTAAGGACCTACTACTCCTGAGGTAATGACCTACTACTACTACTACTGAGGTAATGACCTACTACTACTACTACTACTGAGGTAAAGACCTACTTCTACTACTGAGGTAATGACCTACTACTACTACTACTGAGGTAATGACCTACTACTACTACTACTGAGGTAATGACCTACTACTACTACTACTGAGGTAATGACCTACTACTACTACTACTCAGGTAATGACCTACTACTACTACTATGGTAATGACCTACTACTACTGAGGTAATGACCTACTACGACTACTACTACTGAGGTAATGACCACTACTACTACTACTGAGGTAATGACCTACTACTACTACTACTGAGGTAATGACCTACTACTACCACTGAGGAATTGACCCACTACTACTAATACTTTGGTAATGACCTACTACTACTACTAATACTGAGGTAATGACCTACTACTACTACTGAGGTAATGACCTACTACTACTACTGAGGTAATGACCTACTACTACTACTACTACTACTACGGTAATGACCTACTACTACTGAGGTAATGACCTACTACGACTACTACTACTGAGGTAATAACCACTACTACCACTACTGAGGTAATGACCTACTACTACTACTACTACTGAGGTAATGAACTACTACTACTACTACTACTACTACTACTGAGGTAATGAACTACTACTACTACTACTACTACTACTACTACTGAGGTAATGACCTACTACTACTACTACTACTACTACGGTAATGACCTACTACTACTGAGGTAATGACCTACTACGACTACTACTACTGAGGTAATGACCTACTACGATTACTACTACTGAGGTAATGACCACTACTACTACTGAGGTAATGACCTACTACTACTACTGAGGTAATGACCTACTACTACTACTACTACTGAGGTAATGACCTACTACTACTACTACTACTACGGTAATGACCTACTACTACTGAGGTATTGACCTACTACTACTACTACTACTACTGAGGTAATGACCTACTACTACTACTACTACTACTGAGGTAATGACCTACTACTACTACTACTACTACTACTACGGTAATGACCTACTACTACTGAGGTAATGACCTACTACGATTACTACTACTGAGGTAATGACCACTACTACTACTGAGGTAATGACCTACTACTACTACTACTACTGAGGTAATGACCTACTACTACTACTACTACTGAGGTAATGACCTACTACTACTACTACTACTACTACTACTACTACTACTACTACTACTACTGAGGTAATGACCTACTACTACTACTACTACTACTACTGAGGTAATGACCTACTACTACTACTACTGAGATAATGACCTCGTACTACTGAGGTAATGACCTACTACTACTACTACTACTGAGGAATTGACCTACTACTACTACTACTACCACTACTACTGAGGTAATGACCTACTACTACTACTACTGAGGTAATGACCTACTACTACTACTACTACTACTACTGAGGTAATGACCTACTACTAGTACTACTGAGGTAATGACCTACTACTAGTACTACTGAGGTAATGACCTACTACTACTACTGAGGTAATGACCTACTACTACTACTGAGGTAATGACCTACCACTAATACTACTACGGTAATGACCTACTACGGTAATGACCTAATACGGTAATGACCTACTACTACTACCGTAATGACCTACTACGACTACTGTAATGACCTACTACTACTACTACTGAGGTAATGACCTACTACTACTACTACTACTACTACTACTACTACTACGGTAATGACCTACTCCTACTACTGAGGTAATGACCTACTACTACTACTGAGGTAATGACCTACTACTACTACTGAGGTAATGACCTACCACTAATACTACTACGGTAATGACCTACTACGGTAATGACCTAATACGGTAATGACCTACTACTACTATGGTAATGACCTACTACTACTACCGTAATGACCTACTACGACTACTGTAATGACCTACTACTACAACTACTGAGGTAATGACCTACTACTACTACTACTGAGGTAATGACCTACTACTACTACTACTGAGGTAATGACCTACTACTACTACTGAGGTAATGACCTACTACTACTACTACTGAGGTAATGACCTACTACTACTACCGTAATGACCTACTACGACTACTGTAATGACCTACTACTACTACCACTACTACTACTACTGAGGTAATGACCTACTACTACTACTACTACTACGGTAATGACCTACTACTACTGAGGTATTGACCTACTACTACTACTACTACTACTGAGGTAATGACCTACTACTACTACTACTACTACTGAGGTAATGACCTACTACTACTACTACTACTACTACTACGGTAATGACCTACTACTACTGAGGTAATGACCTACTACGATTACTACTACTGAGGTAATGACCACTACTACTACTGAGGTAATGACCTACTACTACTACTACTACTGAGGTAATGACCTACTACTACTACTACTACTGAGGTAATGACCTACTACTACTACTACTACTACTACTACTACTACTACTACTACTACTACTGAGGTAATGACCTACTACTACTACTACTACTACTACTGAGGTAATGACCTACTACTACTACTACTGAGATAATGACCTCGTACTACTGAGGTAATGACCTACTACTACTACTACTACTGAGGAATTGACCTACTACTACTACTACTACCACTACTACTGAGGTAATGACCTACTACTACTACTACTGAGGTAATGACCTACTACTACTACTACTACTACTACTGAGGTAATGACCTACTACTAGTACTACTGAGGTAATGACCTACTACTAGTACTACTGAGGTAATGACCTACTACTACTACTGAGGTAATGACCTACTACTACTACTGAGGTAATGACCTACCACTAATACTACTATGGTAATGACCTACTACGGTAATGACCTAATACGGTAATGACCTACTACTACTACCGTAATGACCTACTACGACTACTGTAATGACCTACTACTACTACTACTGAGGTAATGACCTACTACTACTACTACTACTACTACTACTACTACTACGGTAATGACCTACTCCTACTACTGAGGTAATGACCTACTACTACTACTGAGGTAATGACCTACTACTACTACTGAGGTAATGACCTACCACTAATACTACTACGGTAATGACCTACTACGGTAATGACCTAATACGGTAATGACCTACTACTACTATGGTAATGACCTACTACTACTACCGTAATGACCTACTACGACTACTGTAATGACCTACTACTACAACTACTGAGGTAATGACCTACTACTACTACTACTGAGGTAATGACCTACTACTACTACTACTGAGGTAATGACCTACTACTACTACTGAGGTAATGACCTACTACTACTACTACTGAGGTAATGACCTACTACTACTACCGTAATGACCTACTACGACTACTGTAATGACCTACTACTACTACCACTACTACTACTACTGAGGTAATGACCTACTACTACTACCACTGAGGTAATGCCCCACTACTACTACTACTGAGGTAATGACCACTACTACTACTACTGAGGTAAGGACCTACTACTCCTGAGGTAATGACCTACTACTACTACTACTGAGGTAATGACCTACTACTACTACTACTACTGAGGTAAAGACCTACTTCTACTACTGAGGTAATGACCTACTACTACTACTACTGAGGTAATGACCTACTACTACTACTACTGAGGTAATGACCTACTACTACTACTACTGAGGTAATGACCTACTACTACTACTACTCAGGTAATGACCTACTACTACTACTATGGTAATGACCTACTACTACTGAGGTAATGACCTACTACGACTACTACTACTGAGGTAATGACCACTACTACTACTACTGAGGTAATGACCTACTACTACTACTACTGAGGTAATGACCTACTACTACCACTGAGGAATTGACCCACTACTACTAATACTTTGGTAATGACCTACTACTACTACTAATACTGAGGTAATGACCTACTACTACTACTGAGGTAATGACCTACTACTACTACTGAGGTAATGACCTACTACTACTACTACTACTACTACGGTAATGACCTACTACTACTGAGGTAATGACCTACTACGACTACTACTACTGAGGTAATAACCACTACTACCACTACTGAGGTAATGACCTACTACTACTACTACTACTGAGGTAATGAACTACTACTACTACTACTACTACTACTACTGAGGTAATGAACTACTACTACTACTACTACTACTACTACTACTGAGGTAATGACCTACTACTACTACTACTACTACTACGGTAATGACCTACTACTACTGAGGTAATGACCTACTACGACTACTACTACTGAGGTAATGACCTACTACGATTACTACTACTGAGGTAATGACCACTACTACTACTGAGGTAATGACCTACTACTACTACTGAGGTAATGACCTACTACTACTACTACTACTGAGGTAATGACCTACTACTACTACTACTACTACGGTAATGACCTACTACTACTGAGGTATTGACCTACTACTACTACTACTACTACTGAGGTAATGACCTACTACTACTACTACTACTACTGAGGTAATGACCTACTACTACTACTACTACTACTACTACGGTAATGACCTACTACTACTGAGGTAATGACCTACTACGATTACTACTACTGAGGTAATGACCACTACTTCTACTGAGGTAATGACCTACTACTACTACTACTACTGAGGTAATGACCTACTACTACTACTACTACTGAGGTAATGACCTACTACTACTACTACTACTACTACTACTACTACTACTACTACTACTACTGAGGTAATGACCTACTACTACTACTACTACTACTACTGAGGTAATGACCTACTACTACTACTACTGAGATAATGACCTCGTACTACTGAGGTAATGACCTACTACTACTACTACTACTGAGGAATTGACCTACTACTACTACTACTACCACTACTACTGAGGTAATGACCTACTACTACTACTACTGAGGTAATGACCTACTACTACTACTACTACTACTACTGAGGTAATGACCTACTACTAGTACTACTGAGGTAATGACCTACTACTAGTACTACTGAGGTAATGACCTACTACTACTACTGAGGTAATGACCTACTACTACTACTGAGGTAATGACCTACCACTAATACTACTACGGTAATGACCTACTACGGTAATGACCTAATACGGTAATGACCTACTACTACTACCGTAATGACCTACTACGACTACTGTAATGACCTACTACTACTACTACTGAGGTAATGACCTACTACTACTACTACTACTACTACTACTACTACTACGGTAATGACCTACTCCTACTACTGAGGTAATGACCTACTACTACTACTGAGGTAATGACCTACTACTACTACTGAGGTAATGACCTACCACTAATACTACTACGGTAATGACCTACTACGGTAATGACCTAATACGGTAATGACCTACTACTACTATGGTAATGACCTACTACTACTACCGTAATGACCTACTACGACTACTGTAATGACCTACTACTACAACTACTGAGGTAATGACCTACTACTACTACTACTGAGGTAATGACCTACTACTACTACTACTGAGGTAATGACCTACTACTACTACTGAGGTAATGACCTACTACTACTACTACTGAGGTAATGACCTACTACTACTACCGTAATGACCTACTACGACTACTGTAATGACCTACTACTACTACCACTACTACTACTACTGAGGTAATGACCTACTACTACTACCACTGAGGTAATGACCCACTACTACTACTACTGAGGTAATGACCACTACTACTACTACTGAGGTAAGGACCTACTACTCCTGAGGTAATGACCTACTACTACTACTACTGAGGTAATGACCTACTACTACTACTACTACTGAGGTAAAGACCTACTTCTACTACTGAGGTAATGACCTACTACTACTACTACTGAGGTAATGACCTACTACTACTACTACTGAGGTAATGACCTACTACTACTACTACTGAGGTAATGACCTACTACTACTACTACTCAGGTAATGACCTACTACTACTACTATGGTAATGACCTACTACTACTGAGGTAATGACCTACTACGACTACTACTACTGAGGTAATGACCACTACTACTACTACTGAGGTAATGACCTACTACTACTACTACTGAGGTAATGACCTACTACTACCACTGAGGAATTGACCCACTACTACTAATACTTTGGTAATGACCTACTACTACTACTAATACTGAGGTAATGACCTACTACTACTACTGAGGTAATGACCTACTACTACTACTGAGGTAATGACCTACTACTACTACTACTACTACTACGGTAATGACCTACTACTACTGAGGTAATGACCTACTACGACTACTACTACTGAGGTAATAACCACTACTACCACTACTGAGGTAATGACCTACTACTACTACTACTACTGAGGTAATGAACTACTACTACTACTACTACTACTACTACTGAGGTAAGGACCTACTACTACTGAGGTAATGACCTACTACTACTACTACTGAGGTAATGACCTACTACTACTACTACTACTACTGAGGTAATGAACTACTACTACTACTACTACTACTACTACTACTGAGGTAATGACCTACTACTACTACTACTACTACTACGGTAATGACCTACTACTACTGAGGTAATGACCTACTACGACTACTACTACTGAGGTAATGACCACTACTACTACTACTGAGGTAATGACCTACTACTACTACTACTACTACTGAGGTAATGCCCTACTACTACTACTACTGAGGTAATGACCTACTACTACTACTACTACTACTACGGTAATGACCTACTACTACTGAGGTATTGACCTACTACTACTACTACTACTACTACTGAGGTAATGACCTACTACTACTACTACTACTGAGGTAATGACCTACTACTACTACTACTACTACTACTACTACGGTAATGACCTACTACTACTGAGGTAATGACCTACTACGATTACTACTACTGAGGTAATGACCACTACTACTACTGAGGTAATGACCTACTACTACTACTACTACTGAGGTAATGACCTACTACTACTACTACCACTGAGGAATTGACCCACTACTACTAATACTTTGGTAATGACCTACTACTACTACTAATACTGAGGTAATGACCTACTACTACTACTACTGAGGTAATGACCTACTACTACTACTGAGGTAATGACCTACTACTACTACTACTACTACTACGGTAATGACCTACTACTACTGAGGTAATGACCTACTACGACTACTACTACTGAGGTAATGACCACTACTACCACTACTGAGGTAATGACCTACTACTACTACTACTACTGAGGTAATGACCTACTACTACTACTACTACTGAGGTAATGACCTACTACTACTACTACTGAGGTAATGACCTACTACTACTACTACTACTACTGAGGTAATGACCTACTACTACTACTGAGGTAAAGACCTACTACTACTACTGAGGTAATGACCTACTACTACTTCTACTACGGTAATGACCTACTACTACTGAGGTAATGACCTACTACGACTACTACTACTGAGGTAATGACCACTACTACCACTACTGAGGTAATGACCTACTACTACTACTACTACTGAGGTAATGAACTACTACTACTACTACTACTACTACTACTGAGGTAAGGACCTACTACTACTGAGGTAATGACCTACTACTACTACTACTGAGGTAATGACCTACTACTACTACTACTACTGAGGTAATGACCTACTACTACTACTGAGGTAATGAACTACTACTACTACTACTACTACTACTACTACTACTGAGGTAATGACCTACTACTACTACTACTACTACTGTAATGACCTACTACTACTGAGGTAATGACCTACTACGACTACTACTGAGGTAATGACCACTACTACTACTACTGAGGTAATGACCTACTACTACTACTACTGAGGTAATGACCTACTACTACTACTACTACTACTACTACGGTAATGACCTACTACTACTGAGGTATTGACCTACTACTACTACTACTACTACTGAGGTAATGACCTACTACTACTACTACTACTACTGAGGTAATGACCTACTACTACTACTACTACTACTACTACTGAGGTAATGACCTACTACTAGTACTACTACTACTACGGTAATGACCTACTACTACTACTGAGGTAATGACCTACTACGATTACTACTACTGAGGTAATGACCACTACTACTACTGAGGTAATGACCTACTACTACTACTGAGGTAATGACCTACTACTACTACTACTACTGAGGTAATGACCTACTACTACTACTACTACTACTACGGTAATGACCTACTACTACTGAGGTATTGACCTACTACTACTACTACTACTACTGAGGTAATGACCTACTACTACTACTACTACTACTGAGGTAATGACCTACTACTACTACTACTACTACTACTACGGTAATGACCTACTACTACTGAGGTAATGACCTACTACGATTACTACTACTGAGGTAATGACCACTACTACTACTGAGGTAATGACCTACTACTACTACTACTACTGAGGTAATGACCTACTACTACTACTACTACTGAGGTAATGACCTACTACTACTACTACTACTACTACTACTACTACTACTACTACTACTACTGAGGTAATGACCTACTACTACTACTACTACTACTACTGAGGTAATGACCTACTACTACTACTACTGAGATAATGACCTACTACTACTGAGGTAATGACCTACTACTACTACTACTACTGAGGAATTGACCTACTACTACTACTACTACCACTACTACTGAGGTAATGACCTACTACTACTACTACTGAGGTAATGACCTACTACTACTACTACTACTACTACTGAGGTAATGACCTACTACTAGTACTACTGAGGTAATGACCTACTACTAGTACTACTGAGGTAATGACCTACTACTACTACTGAGGTAATGACCTACTACTACTACTGAGGTAATGACCTACCACTAATACTACTACGGTAATGACCTACTACGGTAATGACCTAATACGGTAATGACCTACTACTACTACCGTAATGACCTACTACGACTACTGTAATGACCTACTACTACTACTACTGAGGTAATGACCTACTACTACTACTACTACTACTACTACTACTACGGTAATGACCTACTCCTACTACTGAGGTAATGACCTACTACTACTACTGAGGTAATGACCTACTACTACTACTGAGGTAATGACCTACCACTAATACTACTACGGTAATGACCTACTACGGTAATGACCTAATACGGTAATGACCTACTACTACTATGGTAATGACCTACTACTACTACCGTAATGACCTACTACGACTACTGTAATGACCTACTACTACAACTACTGAGGTAATGACCTACTACTACTACTACTGAGGTAATGACCTACTACTACTACTACTGAGGTAATGACCTACTACTACTACTGAGGTAATGACCTACTACTACTACTACTGAGGTAATGACCTACTACTACTACCATAATGACCTACTACGACTACTGTAATGACCTACTACTACTACCACTGAGGTAATGCCCCACTACTACTACTACTGAGGTAATGACCACTACTACTACTACTGAGGTAAGGACCTACTACTCCTGAGGTAATGACCTACTACTACTACTACTGAGGTAATGACCTACTACTACTACTACTACTGAGGTAAAGACCTACTTCTACTACTGAGGTAATGACCTACTACTACTACTACTGAGGTAATGACCTACTACTTCTACTACTGAGGTAATGACCTACTACTACTACTACTGAGGTAATGACCTACTACTACTACTACTCAGGTAATGACCTACTACTACTACTATGGTAATGACCTACTACTACTGAGGTAATGACCTACTACGACTACTACTACTGAGGTAATGACCACTACTACTACTACTGAGGTAATGACCTACTACTACTACTACTGAGGTAATGACCTACTACTACCACTGAGGAATTGACCCACTACTACTAATACTTTGGTAATGACCTACTACTACTACTAATACTGAGGTAATGACCTACTACTACTACTGAGGTAATGACCTACTACTACTACTGAGGTAATGACCTACTACTACTACTACTACTACTACGGTAATGACCTACTACTACTGAGGTAATGACCTACTACGACTACTACTACTGAGGTAATAACCACTACTACCACTACTGAGGTAATGACCTACTACTACTACTACTACTGAGGTAATGAACTACTACTACTACTACTACTACTACTACTGAGGTAAGGACCTACTACTACTGAGGTAATGACCTACTACTACTACTACTGAGGTAATGACCTACTACTACTACTACTACTACTGAGGTAATGAACTACTACTACTACTACTACTACTACTACTACTGAGGTAATGACCTACTACTACTACTACTACTACTACTACGGTAATGACCTACTACTACTGAGGTAATGACCTACTACGACTACTACTACTGAGGTAATGACCACTACTACTACTACTGAGGTAATGACCTACTACTACTACTACTACTACTGAGGTAAAGCCCTACTACTACTACTACTGAGGTAATGACCTACTACTACTACTACTACTACTACGGTAATGACCTACTACTACTGAGGTATTGACCTACTACTACTACTACTACTACTACTGAGGTAATGACCTACTACTACTACTACTACTGAGGTAATGACCTACTACTACTACTACTACTACTACTACTACGGTAATGACCTACTACTACTGAGGTAATGACCTACTACGATTACTACTACTGAGGTAATGACCACTACTACTACTGAGGTAATGACCTACTACTACTACTACTACTGAGGTAATGACCTACTACTACTACCACTGAGGAATTGACCCACTACTACTAATACTTTGGTAATGACCTACTACTACTACTAATACTGAGGTAATGACCTACTACTACTACTACTGAGGTAATGACCTACTACTACTACTGAGGTAATGACCTACTACTACTACTACTACTACTACGGTAATGACCTACTACTACTGAGGTAATGACCTACTACGACTACTACTACTGAGGTAATGACCACTACTACCACTACTGAGGTAATGACCTACTACTACTACTACTACTACTACTACTACTACTGAGGTAATGAACTACTACTACTACTACTACTACTGAGGTAAGGACCTACTACTACTGAGGTAATGACCTACTACTACTACTACTGAGGTAATGACCTACTACTAATACTACTACTACTGAGGTAATGACCTACTACTACTACTGAGGTAATGAACTACTACTACTACTACTACTACTACTACTGAGGTAATGACCTACTACTACTACTACTACTACGGTAATGACCTACTACTACTGAGGTAATGACCTACTACGACTACTACTACTGAGGTAATGACCACTACTACTACTACTGAGGTAATGACCTACTACTACTACTACTACTGAGGTAATGACCTACTACTACTACTACTACTACTACGGTAATGACCTACTACTACTACTGAGGTATTGACCTACTACTACTACTACTACTACTGAGGTAATGACCTACTACTACTACTACTACTACTGAGGTAATGACCTACTACTAGTACTACTACTACTACGGTAATGACCTACTACTACTACTGAGGTAATGACCTACTACGATTACTACTACTGAGGTAATGACCACTACTACTACTGAGGTAATGACCTACTACTACTACTACTACTGAGGTAATGACCTACTACTACTACTACTACTGAGGTAATGACCTACTACTACTACTACTACTACTACTACTACTACTACTACTACTACTACTGAGGTAATGACCTACTACTACTACTACTACTACTACTGAGGTAATGACCTACTAATACTACTGAGGTAATGACCTACTACTACTGAGGTAATGACCTACTACTACTACTACTACTGAGGAATTGACCTACTACTACTACTACTACCACTACTACTGAGGTAATGACCTACTACTACTACTACTGAGGTAATGACCTACTACTACTACTACTACTGAGGTAATGACCTACTACTACTACTGAGGTAATGACCTACTACTACTACTACTACTACTACTGAGGTAATGACCTACTACTACTACTACTGAGGTAATGACCTACTACTACTACTACTGAGGTAATGACCTACTACTACTACTACTACTATGGTAATGACCTACTACTACTGAGGTAATGACCTACTACGACTACTACTACTGAGGTAATGACCACTACTACTACTACTGAGGTAATGACCTACTACTACTACTACTACTGAGGTAATGACCTACTACTACCACTGAGGAATTGACCCACTACTACTAATACTTTGGTAATGACCTACTACTACTACTAATACTGAGGTAATGACCTACTACTACTACTGAGGTAATGACCTACTACTACTACTGAGGTAATGACCTACTACTACTACTACTACTACTACTACTACGGTAATGATCTACTACTACTGAGGTAATGACCTACTACGACTACTACTACTACTGAGGTAATGACCACTACTACCACTACTGAGGTAATGACCTACTACTACTACTACTACTGAGGTAATGAACTACTACTACTACTACTACTACTACTACTACTACTACTACTGAGGTAAGGACCTACTACTACTACTACTACTACTACTACTACTGAGGTAATGACCTACTACTACTACTACCACTGAGGAATTGACCCACTACTACTAATACTTTGGTAATGACCTACTACTACTACTAATACTGAGGTAATGACCTACTACTACTACTACTGAGGTAATGACCTACTACTACTACTGAGGTAATGACCTACTACTACTACTACTACTACGGTAATGACCTACTACTACTGAGGTAATGACCTACTACGACTACTACTACTGAGGTAATGACCACTACTACCACTACTGAGGTAATGACCTACTACTACTACTACTACTGAGGTAATGAACTACTACTACTACTACTACTACTACTACTGAGGTAAGGACCTACTACTACTGAGGTAATGACCTACTACTACTGAGGTAATGACCTACTACTAATACTACTACTACTGAGGTAATGACCTACTACTACTACTGAGGTAATGAACTACTACTACTACTACTACTACTACTGAGGTAATGACCTACTACTACTACTACTACTACGGTAATGACCTACTACTACTGAGGTAATGACCTACTACGACTACTACTACTGAGGTAATGACCACTACTACTACTACTGAGGTAATGACCTACTACTACTACTACTACTACTGAGGTAATGCCCTACTACTACTACTACTGAGGTAATGACCTACTACTACTACTACTACGGTAATGACCTACTACTACTGAGGTATTGACCTACTACTACTACTACTACTACTACTGAGGTAATGACCTACTACTACTACTACTACTGAGGTAATGACCTACTACTACTACTACTACTACTACTACTACGGTAATGACCTACTACTACTGAGGTAATGACCTACTACGATTACTACTACTGAGGTAATGACCACTACTACTACTGAGGTAATGACCTACTACTACTACTACTACTGAGGTAATGACCTACTACTACTACTACCACTGAGGAATTGACCCACTACTACTAATACTTTGGTAATGACCTACTACTACTACTAATACTGAGGTAATGACCTACTACTACTACTACTGAGGTAATGACCTACTACTACTACTGAGGTAATGACCTACTACTACTACTACTACTACTACGGTAATGACCTACTACTACTGAGGTAATGACCTACTACGACTACTACTACTGAGGTAATGACCACTACTACCACTACTGAGGTAATGACCTACTACTACTACTACTACTACTACTACTACTACTGAGGTAATGAACTACTACTACTACTACTACTACTACTACTGAGGTAAGGACCTACTACTACTGAGGTAATGACCTACTACTACTACTACTGAGGTAATGACCTACTACTAATACTACTACTACTGAGGTAATGACCTACTACTACTACTGAGGTAATGAACTACTACTACTACTACTACTACTACTACTGAGGTAATGACCTACTACTACTACTACTACTACGGTAATGACCTACTACTACTGAGTTAATGACCTACTACGACTACTACTACTGAGGTAATGACCACTACTACTACTACTGAGGTAATGACCTACTACTACTACTACTACTGAGGTAATGACCTACTACTACTACTACTACTACTACGGTAATGACCTACTACTACTACTGAGGTATTGACCTACTACTACTACTACTACTACTGAGGTAATGACCTACTACTACGACTACTACTACTGAGGTAATGACCTACTACTAGTACTACTACTACTACGGTAATGACCTACTACTACTACTGAGGTAATGACCTACTACGATTACTACTACTGAGGTAATGACCACTACTACTACTGAGGTAATGACCTACTACTACTACTACTACTGAGGTAATGACCTACTACTACTACTACTACTGAGGTAATGACCTACTACTACTACTACTACTACTACTACTACTACTACTACTACTACTACTGAGGTAATGACCTACTACTACTACTACTACTACTACTGAGGTAATGACCTACTAATACTACTGAGGTAATGACCTACTACTACTGAGGTAATGACCTACTACTACTACTACTACTGAGGAATTGACCTACTACTACTACTACTACCACTACTACTGAGGTAATGACCTACTACTACTACTACTGAGGTAATGACCTACTACTACTACTACTACTGAGGTAATGACCTACTACTACTACTGAGGTAATGACCTACTACTACTACTACTACTACTACTGAGGTAATGACCTACTACTACTACTACTGAGGTAATGACCTACTACTACTACTACTGAGGTAATGACCTACTACTACTACTACTGAGGTAATGACCTACTACTACTACTACTACTATGGTAATGACCTACTACTACTGAGGTAATGACCTACTACGACTACTACTACTGAGGTAATGACCACTACTACTACTACTGAGGTAATGACCTACTACTACTACTACTACTGAGGTAATGACCTACTACTACCACTGAGGAATTGACCCACTACTACTAATACTTTGGTAATGACCTACTACTACTACTAATACTGAGGTAATGACCTACTACTACTACTGAGGTAATGACCTACTACTACTACTGAGGTAATGACCTACTACTACTACTACTACTACTACTACTACGGTAATGATCTACTACTACTGAGGTAATGACCTACTACGACTACTACTACTACTGAGGTAATGACCACTACTACCACTACTGAGGTAATGACCTACTACTACTACTACTACTGAGGTAATGAACTACTACTACTACTACTACTACTACTACTACTACTACTACTGAGGTAAGGACCTACTACTACTACTACTACTACTACTACTACTACTGAGGTAATGACCTACTACTACTACTACCACTGAGGAATTGACCCACTACTACTAATACTTTGGTAATGACCTACTACTACTACTAATACTGAGGTAATGACCTACTACTACTACTACTGAGGTAATGACCTACTACTACTACTGAGGTAATGACCTACTACTACTACTACTACTACGGTAATGACCTACTACTACTGAGGTAATGACCTACTACGACTACTACTACTGAGGTAATGACCACTACTACCACTACTGAGGTAATGAACTACTACTACTACTACTACTACTACTACTGAGGTAAGGACCTACTACTACTGAGGTAATGACCTACTACTACTGAGGTAATGACCTACTACTAATACTACTACTACTGAGGTAATGACCTACTACTACTACTGAGGTAATGAACTACTACTACTACTACTACTACTACTGAGGTAATGACCTACTACTACTACTACTACTACTACGGTAATGACCTACTACTACTGAGGTAATGACCTACTACGACTACTACTACTGAGGTAATGACCACTACTACTACTACTGAGGTAATGACCTACTACTACTACTACTACTACTGAGGTAATGCCCTACTACTACTACTGAGGTAATGACCTACTACTACTACTACTACTACTGAGGTAATGACCTACTACTACTACTGAGGTAATGAACTACTACTACTACTACTACTACTACTACTGAGGTAATGACCTACTACTACTACTACTACTACGGTAATGACCTACTACTACTGAGGTAATGACCTACTACGACTACTACTACTGAGGTAATGACCACTACTACTACTACTGAGGTAATGACCTACTACTACTACTACTACTGAGGTAATGACCTACTACTACTACTACTACTACTACTACGGTAATGACCTACTACTACTACTGAGGTATTGACCTACTACTACTACTACTACTACTGAGGTAATGACCTACTACTACTACTACTACTACTGAGGTAATGACCTACTACTAGTACTACTACTACTACGGTAATGACCTACTACTACTACTGAGGTAATGACCTACTACGATTACTACTACTGAGGTAATGACCACTACTACTACTGAGGTAATGACCTACTACTACTACTACTACTGAGGTAATGACCTACTACTACTACTACTACTGAGGTAATGACCTACTACTACTACTACTACTACTACTACTACTACTACTACTACTACTACTACTACTGAGGTAATGACCTACTAATACTACTGAGGTAATGACCTACTACTACTGAGGTAATGACCTACTACTACTACTACTACTGAGGAATTGACCTACTACTACTACTACTACCACTACTACTGAGGTAATGACCTACTACTACTACTACTGAGGTAATGACCTACTACTACTACTACTACTGAGGTAATGACCTACTACTACTACTGAGGTAATGACCTACTACTACTACTACTACTACTACTGAGGTAATGACCTACTACTACTACTACTGAGGTAATGACCTACTACTACTACTACTGAGGTAATGACCTACTACTACTACTACTGAGGTAATGACCTACTACTACTACTACTACTATGGTAATGACCTACTACTACTGAGGTAATGACCTACTACGACTACTACTACTGAGGTAATGACCACTACTACTACTACTGAGGTAATGACCTACTACTACTACTACTACTGAGGTAATGTCCTACTACTACCACTGAGGAATTGACCCACTACTACTAATACTTTGGTAATGACCTACTACTACTACTAATACTGAGGTAATGACCTACTACTACTACTGAGGTAATGACCTACTACTACTACTGAGGTAATGACCTACTACTACTACTACTACTACTACTACTACGGTAATGATCTACTACTACTGAGGTAATGACCTACTACGACTACTACTACTACTGAGGTAATGACCACTACTACCACTACTGAGGTAATGACCTACTACTACTACTACTACTGAGGTAATGAACTACTACTACTACTACTACTACTACTACTACTACTACTACTGAGGTAAGGACCTACTACTACTACTACTACTACTACTACTACTACTACTGAGGTAATGACCTACTACTACTACTACCACTGAGGAATTGACCCACTACTACTAATACTTTGGTAATGACCTACTACTACTACTAATACTGAGGTAATGACCTACTACTACTACTACTGAGGTAATGACCTACTACTACTACTGAGGTAATGACCTACTACTACTACTACTACTACGGTAATGACCTACTACTACTGAGGTAATGACCTACTACGACTACTACTACTGAGGTAATGACCACTACTACCACTACTGAGGTAATGACCTACTACTACTACTACTACTGAGGTAATGAACTACTACTACTACTACTACTACTACTACTGAGGTAAGGACCTACTACTACTGAGGTAATGACCTACTACTACTGAGGTAATGACCTACTACTAATACTACTACTACTGAGGTAATGACCTACTACTACTACTGAGGTAATGAACTACTACTACTACTACTACTACTACTGAGGTAATGACCTACTACTACTACTACTACTACGGTAATGACCTACTACTACTGAGGTAATGACCTACTACGACTACTACTACTGAGGTAATGACCACTACTACTACTACTGAGGTAATGACCTACTACTACTACTACTGAGGTAATGACCTACTACTACTACTACTACTACTACTACGGTAATGACCTACTACTACTGAGGTATTGACCTACTACTACTACTACTACTACTGAGGTAATGACCTCCTACTACTACTACTACTACTACTACTGAGGTAATGACCTACTACTAGTACTACTACTACTACGGTAATGACCTACTACTACTACTACTACTACTACTACTGAGGTAATGACCTACTACTAGTACTACTACTACTACGGTAATGACCTACTACTACTACTGAGGTAATGACCTACTACGATTACTACTACTGAGGTAATGACCACTACTACTACTGAGGTAATGACCTACTACTACTACTGAGGTAATGACCTACTACTACTACTACTACTGAGGTAATGACCTACTACTACTACTACTACTACGGTAATGACCTACTACTACTGAGGTATTGACCTACTACTACTACTACTACTACTGAGGTAATGACCTACTACTACTACTACTACTACTGAGGTAATGACCTTCTACTACTACTACTACTACTACTACGGTAATGACCTACTACTACTGAGGTAATGACCTACTACGATTACTACTACTGAGGTAATGACCACTACTACTACTGAGGTAATGACCTACTACTACTACTACTACTGAGGTAATGACCTACTACTACTACTACTACTGAGGTAATGACCTACTACTACTACTACTACTACTACTACTACTACTACTACTACTACTGAGGTAATGACCTACTACTACTACTACTGAGATAATGACCTACTACTACTGAGGTAATGACCTACTACTACTACTACTACTGAGGAATTGACCTACTACTACTACTACTACCACTACTACTGAGGTAATGACCTACTACTACTACTACTGAGGTAATGACCTACTACTAGTACTACTGAGGTAATGACCTACTACTACTACTGAGGTAATGACCTACTACTACTACTGAGGTAATGACCTACCACTAATACTACTACGGTAATGACCTACTACGGTAATGACCTAATACGGTAATGACCTACTACTACTACCGTAATGACCTACTACGACTACTGTAATGACCTACTACTACTACTACTGAGGTAATGACCTACTACTACTACTACTACTACTACTACTACTACTACGGTAATGACCTACTCCTACTACTGAGGTAATGACCTACTACTACTACTGAGGTAATGACCTACTACTACTACTGAGGTAATGACCTACCACTAATACTACTACGGTAATGACCTACTACGGTAATGACCTAATACGGTAATGACCTACTACTACTATGGTAATGACCTACTACTACTACCGTAATGACCTACTACGACTACTGTAATGACCTACTACTACAACTACTGAGGTAATGACCTACTACTACTACTACTACTGAGGTAATGACCTACTACTACTACTACTGAGGTAATGACCTACTACTACTACTGAGGTAATGACCTACTACTACTACTACTGAGGTAATGACCTACTACTACTACCGTAATGACCTACTACGACTACTGTAATGACCTACTACTACTACCACTACTACTACTACTGAGGTAATGACCTACTACTACTACCACTGAGGTAATGCCCCACTACTACTACTACTGAGGTAATGACCACTACTACTACTACTGAGGTAAGGACCTACTACTCCTGAGGTAATGACCTACTACTACTACTACTGAGGTAATGACCTACTACTACTACTACTACTGAGGTAAAGACCTACTTCTACTACTGAGGTAATGACCTACTACTACTACTACTGAGGTAATGACCTACTACTACTACTACTGATGTAATGACCTACTACTACTACTACTACTCAGGTAATGACCTACTACTACTACTATGGTAATGACCTACTACTACTGAGGTAATGACCTACTACGACTACTACTACTGAGGTAATGACCACTACTACTACTACTGAGGTAATGACCTACTACTACTACTACTGAGGTAATGACCTACTACTACCACTGAGGAATTGACCCACTACTACTAATACTTTGGTAATGACCTACTACTACTACTAATACTGAGGTAATGACCTACTACTACTACTGAGGTAATGACCTACTACTACTACTGAGGTAATGACCTACTACTACTACTACTACTACTACGGTAATGACCTACTACTACTGAGGTAATGACCTACTACGACTACTACTACTGAGGTAATAACCACTACTACCACTACTGAGGTAATGACCTACTACTACTACTACTACTGAGGTAATGAACTACTACTACTACTACTACTACTACTACTGAGGTAAGGACCTACTACTACTGAGGTAATGACCTACTACTACTACTACTGAGGTAATGACCTACTACTACTACTACTACTACTGAGGTAATGAACTACTACTACTACTGAGGTAATGAACTACTACTACTACTACTACTACTACTACTGAGGTAAGGACCTACTACTACTGAGGTAATGACCTACTACTACTACTACTGAGGTAATGACCTACTACTACTACTACTACTACTGAGGTAATGAACTACTACTACTACTACTACTACTACTACTACTGAGGTAATGACCTACTACTACTACTACTACTACTACGGTAATGACCTACTACTACTGAGGTAATGACCTACTACGACTACTACTACTGAGGTAATGACCACTACTACTACTACTGAGGTAATGACCTACTACTACTACTACTACTACTGAGGTAATGCCCTACTACTACTACTACTGAGGTAATGACCTACTACTACTACTACTACTACGGTAATGACCTACTACTACTGAGGTATTGACCTACTACTACTACTACTACTACTACTACTGAGGTAATGACCTACTACTACTACTACTACTACTACTACTACTACCTACTACTACTACTACTACTACTACGGTAATGACCTACTACTACTGAGGTAATGACCTACTACGATTACTACTACTGAGGTAATGACCACTACTACTACTGAGGTAATGACCTACTACTACTACTACCACTGAGGAATTGACCCACTACTACTAATACTTTGGTAATGACCTACTACTACTACTAATACTGAGGTAATGACCTACTACTACTACTACTGAGGTAATGACCTACTACTACTACTGAGGTAATGACCTACTACTACTACTACTACTACTACTACGGTAATGACCTACTACTACTGAGGTAATGACCTACTACGACTACTACTACTGAGGTAATGACCACTACTACCACTACTGAGGTGATGACCTACTACTACTACTACTACTACTACTACTACTACTGAGGTAATGAACTACTACTACTACTACTACTACTACTACTACTGAGGTAAGGACCTACTACTACTGAGGTAATGACCTACTACTACTACTACTGAGGTAATGACCTACTACTAATACTACTACTACTGAGGTAATGACCTACTACTACTACTGAGGTAATGAACTACTACTACTACTACTACTACTACTACTGAGGTAATGACCTACTACTACTACTACTACTACGGTAATGACCTACTACTACTGAGGTAATGACCTACTACGACTACTACTACTGAGGTAATGACCACTACTACTACTACTGAGGTAATGACCTACTACTACTACTACTACTGAGGTAATGACCTACTACTACTACTACTACTACTACGGTAATGACCTACTACTACTACTGAGGTATTGACCTACTACTACTACTACTACTACTGAGGTAATGACCTACTACTACTACTACTACTACTGAGGTAATGACCTACTACTAGTACTACTACTACTACGGTAATGACCTACTACTACTACTGAGGTAATGACCTACTACGATTACTACTACTGAGGTAATGACCACTACTACTACTGAGGTAATGACCTACTACTACTACTACTACTGAGGTAATGACCTACTACTACTACTACTACTGAGGTAATGACCTACTACTACTACTACTACTACTACTACTACTACTACTACTACTACTGAGGTAATGACCTACTACTACTACTACTACTACTACTGAGGTAATGACCTACTAATACTACTGAGGTAATGACCTACTACTACTGAGGTAATGACCTACTACTACTACTACTACTGAGGAATTGACCTACTACTACTACTACTACCACTACTACTGAGGTAATGACCTACTACTACTACTACTGAGGTAATGACCTACTACTACTACTACTACTGAGGTAATGACCTACTACTACTACTGAGGTAATGACCTACTACTACTACTACTACTACTACTGAGGTAATGACCTACTACTACTACTACTGAGGTAATGACCTACTACTACTACTACTGAGGTAATGACCTACTACTACTACTACTGAGGTAATGACCTACTACTACTACTACTACTATGGTAATGACCTACTACTACTGAGGTAATGACCTACTACGACTACTACTACTGAGGTAATGACCACTACTACTACTACTGAGGTAATGACCTACTACTACTACTACTACTGAGGTAATGACCTACTACTACCACTGAGGAATTGACCCACTACTACTAATACTTTGGTAATGACCTACTACTACTACTAATACTGAGGTAATGACCTACTACTACTACTGAGGTAATGACCTACTACTACTACTGAGGTAATGACCTACTACTACTACTACTACTACTACTACTACGGTAATGATCTACTACTACTGAGGTAATGACCTACTACGACTACTACTACTACTGAGGTAATGACCACTACTACCACTACTGAGGTAATGACCTACTACTACTACTACTACTGAGGTAATGAACTACTACTACTACTACTACTACTACTACTACTACTACTACTGAGGTAAGGACCTACTACTACTACTACTACTAATACTACTACTACTGAGAGGTAATGACCTACTACTACTACTACCACTGAGGAATTGACCCACTACTACTAATACTTTGGTAATGACCTACTACTACTACTAATACTGAGGTAATGACCTACTACTACTACTACTGAGGTAATGACCTACTACTACTACTGAGGTAATGACCTACTACTACTACTACTACTACGGTAATGACCTACTACTACTGAGGTAATGACCTACTACGACTACTACTACTGAGGTAATGACCACTACTACCACTACTGAGGTAATGACCTACTACTACTACTACTACTGAGGTAATGAACTACTACTACTACTACTACTACTACTACTGAGGTAAGGACCTACTACTACTGAGGTAATGACCTACTACTACTGAGGTAATGACCTACTACTAATACTACTACTACTGAGGTAATGACCTACTACTACTACTGAGGTAATGAACTACTACTACTACTACTACTACTACTGAGGTAATGACCTACTACTACTACTACTACTACTACGGTAATGACCTACTACTACTGAGGTAATGACCTACTACGACTACTACTACTGAGGTAATGACCACTACTACTACTACTGAGGTAATGACCTACTACTACTACTACTACTACTGAGGTAATGCCCTACTACTACTACTACTGAGGTAATGACCTACTACTACTACTACTACTACTACGGTAATGACCTACTACTACTGAGGTATTGACCTACTACTACTACTACTACTACTACTGAGGTAATGACCTACTACTACTACTACTACTGAGGTAATGACCTACTACTACTACTACTACTACTACTACTACGGTAATGACCTACTACTACTGAGGTAATGACCTACTACGATTACTACTACTGAGGTAATGACCACTACTACTACTGAGGTAATGACCTACTACTACTACTACTACTGAGGTAATGACCTACTACTACTACTACCACTGAGGAATTGACCCACTACTACTAATACTTTGGTAATGACCTACTACTACAACTAATACTGAGGTAATGACCTACTACTACTACTACTGAGGTAATGACCTACTACTACTACTGAGGTAATGACCTACTACTACTACTACTACTACTACGGTAATGACCTACTACTACTGAGGTAATGACCTACTACGACTACTACTACTGAGGTAATGACCACTACTACCACTACTGAGGTAATGACCTACTACTACTACTACTACTACTACTACTACTACTGAGGTAATGAACTACTACTACTACTACTACTACTACTACTGAGGTAAGGACCTACTACTACTGAGGTAATGACCTACTACTACTACTACTGAGGTAATGACCTACTACTAATACTACTACTACTGAGGTAATGACCTACTACTACTACTGAGGTAATGAACTACTACTACTACTACTACTACTACTACTGAGGTAATGACCTACTACTACTACTACTACTACGGTAATGACCTACTACTACTGAGGTAATGACCTACTACGACTACTACTACTGAGGTAATGACCACTACTACTACTACTGAGGTAATGACCTACTACTACTACTACTACTGAGGTAATGACCTACTACTACTACTACTACTACTACGGTAATGACCTACTACTACTACTGAGGTATTGACCTACTACTACTACTACTACTACTGAGGTAATGACCTACTACTACTACTACTACTACTGAGGTAATGACCTACTACTAGTACTACTACTACTACGGTAATGACCTACTACTACTACTGAGGTAATGACCTACTACGATTACTACTACTGAGGTAATGACCACTACTACTACTGAGGTAATGACCTACTACTACTACTACTACTGAGGTAATGACCTACTACTACTACTACTACTGAGGTAATGACCTACTACTACTACTACTACTACTACTACTACTACTACTACTACTACTACTGAGGTAATGACCTACTACTACTACTACTACTACTACTGAGGTAATGACCTACTAATACTACTGAGGTAATGACCTACTACTACTGAGGTAATGACCTACTACTACTACTACTACTGAGGAATTGACCTACTACTACTACTACTACCACTACTACTGAGGTAATGACCTACTACTACTACTACTGAGGTAATGACCTACTACTACTACTACTACTGAGGTAATGACCTACTACTACTACTGAGGTAATGACCTACTACTACTACTACTACTACTAATGAGGTAATGACCTACTACTACTACTACTGAGGTAATGACCTACTACTACTACTACTGAGGTAATGACCTACTACTACTACTACTGAGGTAATGACCTACTACTACTACTACTACTATGGTAATGACCTACTACTACTGAGGTAATGACCTACTACGACTACTACTACTGAGGTAATGACCACTACTACTACTACTGAGGTAATGACCTACTACTACTACTACTACTGAGGTAATGACCTACTACTACCACTGAGGAATTGACCCACTACTACTAATACTTTGGTAATGACCTACTACTACTACTAATACTGAGGTAATGACCTACTACTACTACTGAGGTAATGACCTACTACTACTACTGAGGTAATGACCTACTACTACTACTACTACTACTACTACTACGGTAATGATCTACTACTACTGAGGTAATGACCTACTACGACTACTACTACTACTGAGGTAATGACCACTACTACCACTACTGAGGTAATGACCTACTACTACTACTACTACTGAGGTAATGAACTACTACTACTACTACTACTACTACTACTACTACTGAGGTAAGGACCTACTACTACTACTACTACTACTACTACTACTACTGAGGTAATGACCTACTACTACTACTACCACTGAGGAATTGACCCACTACTACTAATACTTTGGTAATGACCTACTACTACTACTAATACTGAGGTAATGACCTACTACTACTACTACTGAGGTAATGACCTACTACTACTACTGAGGTAATGACCTACTACTACTACTACTACTACGGTAATGACCTACTACTACTGAGGTAATGACCTACTACGACTACTACTACTGAGGTAATGACCACTACTACCACTACTGAGGTAATGACCTACTACTACTACTACTACTGAGGTAATGAACTACTACTACTACTACTACTACTACTACTGAGGTAAGGACCTACTACTACTGAGGTAATGACCTACTACTACTGAGGTAATGACCTACTACTAATACTACTACTACTGAGGTAATGACCTACTACTACTACTACTGAGGTAATGAACTACTACTACTACTACTACTACTACTGAGGTAATGACCTACTACTACTACTACTACTACTACGGTAATGACCTACTACTACTGAGGTAATGACCTACTACGACTACTACTACTGAGGTAATGACCACTACTACTACTACTGAGGTAATGACCTACTACTACTACTACTACTACTGAGGTAATGCCCTACTACTACTACTACTGAGGTAATGACCTACTACTACTACTACTACTACTACGGTAATGACCTACTACTACTGAGGTATTGACCTACTACTACTACTACTACTACTACTGAGGTAATGACCTACTACTACTACTACTACTGAGGTAATGACCTACTACTACTACTACTACTACTACTACTACGGTAATGACCTACTACTACTGAGGTAATGACCTACTACGATTACTACTACTGAGGTAATGACCACTACTACTACTGAGGTAATGACCTACTACTACTACTACTACTGAGGTAATGACCTACTACTACTACTACCACTGAGGAATTGACCCACTACTACTAATACTTTGGTAATGACCTACTACTACTACTAATACTGAGGTAATGACCTACTACTACTACTACTGAGGTAATGACCTACTACTACTACTGAGGTAATGACCTACTACTACTACTACTACTACTACGGTAATGACCTACTACTACTGAGGTAATGACCTACTACGACTACTACTACTGAGGTAATGACCACTACTACCACTACTGAGGTAATGACCTACTACTACTACTACTACTACTACTACTACTGAGGTAATGAACTACTACTACTACTACTACTACTACTACTAAGGTAAGGACCTACTACTACTGAGGTAATGACCTACTACTACTACTACTGAGGTAATGACCTACTACTAATACTACTACTACTGAGGTAATGACCTACTACTACTACTGAGGTAATGAACTACTACTACTACTACTACTACTACTACTGAGGTAATGACCTACTACTACTACTACTACTACGGTAATGACCTACTACTACTGAGGTAATGACCTACTACGACTACTACTACTGAGGTAATGACCACTACTACTACTACTGAGGTAATGACCTACTACTACTACTGAGGTAATGACCTACTACTACTACTACTACTACTACGGTAATGACCTACTACTACTACTGAGGTATTGACCTACTACTACTACTACTACTACTGAGGTAATGACCTACTACTACTACTACTACTGAGGTAATGACCTACTACTAGTACTACTACTACTACGGTAATGACCTACTACTACTACTGAGGTAATGACCTACTACGATTACTACTACTGAGGTAATGACCACTACTACTACTGAGGTAATGACCTACTACTACTACTACTACTGAGGTAATGACCTACTACTACTACTACTACTGAGGTAATGACCTACTACTACTACTACTACTACTACTACTACTACTACTACTACTACTACTACTACTACTGAGGTAATGACCTACTACTACTACTACTACTACTACTGAGGTAATGACCTACTAATACTACTGAGGTAATGACCTACTACTACTGAGGTAATGACCTACTACTACTACTACTACTGAGGAATTGACCTACTACTACTACTACTACCACTACTACTGAGGTAATGACCTACTACTACTACTACTGAGGTAATGACCTACTACTACTACTACTACTGAGGTAATGACCTACTACTACTACTGAGGTAATGACCTACTACTACTACTACTACTACTACTGAGGTAATGACCTACTACTACTACTACTGAGGTAATGACCTACTACTACTACTACTGAGGTAATGACCTACTACTACTACTACTGAGGTAATGACCTACTACTACTACTACTACTATGGTAATGACCTACTACTACTGAGGTAATGACCTACTACGACTACTACTACTGAGGTAATGACCACTACTACTACTACTGAGGTAATGACCTACTACTACTACTACTACTGAGGTAATGACCTACTACTACCACTGAGGAATTGACCCACTACTACTAATACTTTGGTAATGACCTACTACTACTACTAATACTGAGGTAATGACCTACTACTACTACTGAGGTAATGACCTACTACTACTACTGAGGTAATGACCTACTACTACTACTACTACTACTACTACTACGGTAATGATCTACTACTACTGAGGTAATGACCTACTACGACTACTACTACTACTGAGGTAATGACCACTACTACCACTACTGAGGTAATGACCTACTACTACTACTACTACTGAGGTAATGAACTACTACTACTACTACTACTACTACTACTACTACTACTACTGAGGTAAGGACCTACTACTACTACTACTACTACTACTACTACTACTGAGGTAATGACCTACTACTACTACTACCACTGAGGAATTGACCCACTACTACTAATACTTTGGTAATGACCTACTACTACTACTAATACTGAGGTAATGACCTACTACTACTACTACTGAGGTAATGACCTACTACTACTACTGAGGTAATGACCTACTACTACTACTACTACTACGGTAATGACCTACTACTACTGAGGTAATGACCTACTACGACTACTACTACTGAGGTAATGACCACTACTACCACTACTGAGGTAATGACCTACTACTACTACTACTACTGAGGTAATGAACTACTACTACTACTACTACTACTACTACTGAGGTAAGGACCTACTACTACTGAGGTAATGACCTACTACTACTGAGGTAATGACCTACTACTAATACTACTACTACTGAGGTAATGACCTACTACTACTACTGAGGTAATGAACTACTACTACTACTACTACTACTACTGAGGTAATGACCTACTACTACTACTACTACTACGGTAATGACCTACTACTACTGAGGTAATGACCTACTACGACTACTACTACTGAGGTAATGACCACTACTACTACTACTGAGGTAATGACCTACTACTACTACTACTACTGAGGTAATGACCTACTACTACTACTACTACTACTACGGTAATGACCTACTACTACTACTGAGGTATTGACCTACTACTACTACTACTACTACTGAGGTAATGACCTACTACTACTACTACTACTGAGGTAATGACCTACTACTAGTACTACTACTACTACGGTAATGACCTACTACTACTACTGAGGTAATGACCTACTACGATTACTACTACTGAGGTAATGACCACTACTACTACAGAGGTAATGACCTACTACTACTACTACTACTGAGGTAATGACCTACTACTACTACTACTACTGAGGTAATGACCTACTACTACTACTACTACTACTACTACTACTACTACTACTACTACTACTACTGAGGTAATGACCTACTACTACTACTACTACTACTACTGAGGTAATGACCTACTAATACTACTGAGGTAATGACCTACTACTACTGAGGTAATGACCTACTACTACTACTACTACTGAGGAATTGACCTACTACTACTACTACTACCACTACTACTGAGGTAATGACCTACTACTACTACTACTGAGGTAATGACCTACTACTACTACTACTACTGAGGTAATGACCTACTACTACTACTGAGGAATTGACCTACTACTACTACTACTACTACTACTACTGAGGTAATGACCTACTACTACTACTACTGAGGTAATGACCTACTACTACTACTACTGAGGTAATGACCTACTACTACTACTACTGAGGTAATGACCTACTACTACTACTACTACTATGGTAATGACCTACTACTACTGAGGTAATGACCTACTACGACTACTACTACTGAGGTAATGACCACTACTACTACTACTGAGGTAATGACCTACTACTACTACTACTACTGAGGTAATGACCTACTACTACCACTGAGGAATTGACCCACTACTACTAATACTTTGGTAATGACCTACTACTACTACTAATACTGAGGTAATGACCTACTACTACTACTGAGGTAATGACCTACTACTACTACTGAGGTAATGACCTACTACTACTACTACTACTACTACTACTACGGTAATGATCTACTACTACTGAGGTAATGACCTACTACGACTACTACTACTACTGAGGTAATGACCACTACTACCACTACTGAGGTAATGACCTACTACTACTACTACTACTGAGGTAATGAACTACTACTACTACTACTACTACTACTACTACTACTACTACTGAGGTAAGGACCTACTACTACTACTACTACTACTACTACTACTACTGAGGTAATGACCTACTACTACTACTACCACTGAGGAATTGACCCACTACTACTAATACTTTGGTAATGACCTACTACTACTACTAATACTGAGGTAATGACCTACTACTACTACTACTGAGGTAATGACCTACTACTACTACTGAGGTAATGACCTACTACTACTACTACTACTACGGTAATGACCTACTACTACTGAGGTAATGACCTACTACGACTACTACTACTGAGGTAATGACCACTACTACCACTACTGAGGTAATGACCTACTACTACTACTACTACTGAGGTAATGAACTACTACTACTACTACTACTACTACTACTGAGGTAAGGACCTACTACTACTGAGGTAATGACCTACTACTACTGAGGTAATGACCTACTACTAATACTACTACTACTGAGGTAATGACCTACTACTACTACTGAGGTAATGAACTACTACTACTACTACTACTACTACTGAGGTAATGGCCTACTACTACTACTACTACTACGGTAATGACCTACTACTACTGAGGTAATGACCTACTACGACTACTACTACTGAGGTAATGACCACTACTACTACTACTGAGGTAATGACCTACTACTACTACTACTGAGGTAATGACCTACTACTACTACTACTACTACTACTACGGTAATGACCTACTACTACTGAGGTATTGACCTACTACTACTACTACTACTACTGAGGTAATGACCTACTACTACTACTACTACTACTACTGAGGTAATGACCTACTACTAGTACTACTACTACTACGGTAATGACCTACTACTAATACTGAGGTAATGACCTACTACGATTACTACTACTGAGGTAATGACCACTACTACTACTGAGGTAATGACCTACTACTACTACTGAGGTAATGACCTACTACTACTACTACTACTGAGGTAATGACCTACTACTACTACTACTACTACTACTACTACTACTACTACTACTGAGGTAATGACCTACTACTACTACTACTACTACTGAGGTAATGACCTACTAATACTACTGAGGTAATGACCTACTACTACTGAGGTAATGAACTACTACTACTACTACTACTACTACTACTACTACTACTACTGAGGTAAGGACCTACTACTACTACTACTACTACTACTACTACTACTGAGGTAATGACCTACTACTACTACTACCACTGAGGAATTGACCCACTACTACTAATACTTTGGTAATGACCTACTACTACTACTAATACTGAGGTAATGACCTACTACTACTACTACTGAGGTAATGACCTACTACTACTACTGAGGTAATGACCTACTACTACTACTACTACTACGGTAATGACCTACTACTACTGAGGTAATGACCTACTACGACTACTACTACTGAGGTAATGACCACTACTCCCACTACTGAGGTAATGACCTACTACTACTACTACTACTGAGGTATTGAACTACTACTACTACTACTACTACTACTACTGAGGTAAGGACCTACTACTACTGAGGTAATGACCTACTACTACTGAGGTAATGACCTACTACTAATACTACTACTACTGAGGTAATGACCTACTACTACTACTGAGGTAATGAACTACTACTACTACTACTACTACTACTGAGGTAATGGCCTACTACTACTACTACTACTACGGTAATGACCTACTACTACTGAGGTAATGACCTACTACGACTACTACTACTGAGGTAATGACCACTACTACTACTACTGAGGTAATGACCTACTACTACTACTACTGAGGTAATGACCTACTACTACTACTACTACTACTACTACGGTAATGACCTACTACTACTGAGGTATTGACCTACTACTACTACTACTACTACTGAGGTAATGACCTACTACTACTACTACTACTACTACTGAGGTAATGACCTACTACTAGTACTACTACTACTACGGTAATGACCTACTACTAATACTGAGGTAATGACCTACTACGATTACTACTACTGAGGTAATGACCACTACTACTACTGAGGTAATGACCTACTACTACTACTGAGGTAATGACCTACTACTACTACTACTACTGAGGTAATGACCTACTACTACTACTACTACTACTACTACTACTACTACTACTACTGAGGTAATGACCTACTACTACTACTACTACTACTGAGGTAATGACCTACTAATACTACTGAGGTAATGACCTACTACTACTGAGGTAATGACCTACTACTACTACTACTACTGAGGAATTGACCTACTACTACTACTACTACCACTACTACTGAGGTAATGACCTACTACTACTACTACTGAGGTAATGACCTACTACTACTACTACTACTGAGGTAATGACCTACTACTACTACTACTACTACTACTGAGGTAATGACCTACTACTACTACTACTGAGGTAATGACCTACTACTACTACTACTGAGGTAATGACCTACTACTACTACTACTACTGTAGTAATGACCTACTACTACTACTACTACTATGGTAATGACCTACTACTACTGAGGTAATGACCTACTACGACTACTACTACTGAGGTAATGACCACTACTACTACTACTGAGGTAATGACCTACTACTACTACTACTACTGAGGTAATGACCTACTACTACCACTGAGGAATTGACCCACTACTACTAATACTTTGGTAATGACCTACTACTACTACTAATACTGAGGTAATGACCTACTACTACTACTGAGGTAATGACCTACTACTACTACTGAGGTAATGACCTACTACTACTACTACTACTACTACTACTACGGTAATGATCTACTACTACTGAGGTAATGACCTACTACGACTACTACTACTGAGGTAATGACCACTACTACCACTACTGAGGTAATGACCTACTACTACTACTACTACTGAGGTAATGAACTACTACTACTACTACTACTACTACTACTACTACTACTGAGGTAAGGACCTACTACTACTGAGGTAATGACCTACTACTACTACTAATACTGAGGTAATGACCTACTACTACTACTAATACTGAGGTAATGACCTACTACTACTACTACTACTGAGGTAATGACCTACTACTACTACTACTGAGGTAATGAACTACTACTACTACTACTACTACTGAGGTAATGACCTACTACTACTACTACTACTGAGGTAATGACCTACTACTACCACTGAGGAATTGACCCACTACTACTAATACTTTGGTAATGACCTACTACTACTACTAATACTGAGGTAATGACCTACTACTACTACTGAGGTAATGACCTACTACTACTACTGAGGTAATGACCTACTACTACTACTACTACTACTACTACTACGGTAATGATCTACTACTACTGAGGTAATGACCTACTACGACTACTACTACTGAGGTAATGACCACTACTACCACTACTGAGGTAATGACCTACTACTACTACTACTACTGAGGTAATGAACTACTACTACTACTACTACTACTACTACTACTACTACTGAGGTAAGGACCTACTACTACTGAGGTAATGACCTACTACTACTACTAATACTGAGGTAATGACCTACTACTACTACTAATACTGAGGTAATGACCTACTACTACTACTACTACTGAGGTAATGACCTACTACTACTACTACTACTGAGGAATTGACCTACTACTACTACTACTACCACTACTACTGAGGTAATGACCTACTACTACTACTACTGAGGTAATGACCTACTACTACTACTACCACTACTACTGAGGTAATGACCTACTACTAGTACTACTGAGGTAATGACCTACTACTACTACTGAGGTAATGACCTACTACTACTACTGAGGTAATGACCTACTACTACTACTGATGTAATGACCTACCACTAAAACTACTACGGTAATGACCTACTACGGTAATGACCTAATACGGTAATGACCTACTACTACTACCGTAATGACCTACTACGACTACTGTAATGACCTACTACTACTACTACTACTGAGGTAATGACCTCCTACTACTACTACTACTGAGGTAATGACCTACTACTACTACTGAGGTAATGACCTACTACTACTACTGAGGTAATGACCTACTACTACTACTACTGAGGTAATGACCTACTACTACTACCGTAATGACCTACTACTACTACCGTAATGACCTACTACTACTACTGAGGTAATGACCTACTACTACTACTACTATGGTAATGACCTACTACTACTGAGGTAATGACCTACTACGACTAAAACTACTGAGGTAATGACCACTACTACTACTACTGAGGTAATGACCTACTACTACCACTGAGGTAATGACCCACTACTACTAATACTTTGGTAATGACCTACTACTACTACTAATACTGAGGTAATGACCTACTACTACTACTGAGGTAATGACCTACTACTACTACTGAGGTAATGACCTACTACTACTGAGGTAATGACCACTACTACTACTACTGAGGTAATGACCTACTACTACTGAGGTAATGACCTACTACTACTACTACTACTACTACTACTACTACTACGGTAATGACCTACTCCTACTACTGAGGTAATGACCTACTACTACTACTGAGGTAATGACCTACTACTACTCCTACTACTACTGAGGTAATGACCTACTACTACTACTGAGGTAATGACCTACTACTACTACTGAGGTAATGACCTACCACTAATACTACTACGGTAATGACCTACTACGGTAATGACCTAATACGGTAATGACCTACTACTACTATGGTAATGACCTACTACTACTACCGTAATGACCTACTACGACTACTGTAATGACCTACTACTACTACAACTACTGAGGTAATGACCTACTACTAATACTACTGAGGTAATGACCTACTACTACTACTACTGAGGTAATGACCTACTACTACTACTGACCTACCACTACTACTACTACTACTACTACGGTAATGACCTACTACTACTGAGGTAATGACCTACTACGACTACTACTACTGAGGTAATGACCTACTACTACTACTACTGAGGTAATGACCTACTACTACTACTACTACTATGGTAATGACCTACTACTACTACTACTACTGAGGTAATGACCTACTACTACTACTGACCTACCACTACTACTACTACTACTACTACGGTAATGACCTACTACTACTGAGGTAATGACCTACTACGACTACTACTACTGAGGTAATGACCACTACTACTACTACTGAGGTAATGACCTACTACTACTACCACTGAGGTAATGCCCCACTACTACTACTACTGAGGTAATGACCACTACTACTACTACTGAGGTAAGGACCTACTACTCCTGAGGTAATGACCTACTACTACTACTACTACTGAGGTAATGACCTACTACTACTACTACTACTGAGGTAATGACCTACTACTACTACTACTGAGGTAATGACCTACTACTACTACTACTACTGAGGTAATGACCTACTACTACTACTACTGAGGTAATGACCTACTACTACTACTACTACTACTACTATGGTAATGACCTACTACTACTGAGGTAATGACCTACTACGACTACTACTACTGAGGTAATGACCACTACTACTACTACTGAGGTAATGACCTACTACTACTACTACTGAGGTAATGACCTACTACTACCACTGAGGAATTGACCCACTACTACTAATACTTTGGTAATGACCTACTACTACTACTAATACTGAGGTAATGACCTACTACTACTACTGAGGTAATGACCTACTACTACTACTGAGGTAATGACCTACTACTACTACTACTACTACTACGGTAATGACCTACTACTACTGAGGTAATGACCTACTACGACTACTACTACTGAGGTAATGACCACTACTACCACTAATGAGGTAATGAACTACTACTACTACTACTACTACTACTACTGAGGTAAGGACCTACTACTACTGAGGTAATGACTTACTACTACTACTACTGAGGTAATGACCTACTACTACTACTACTACTGAGGTAATGACCTACTACTACTACTGAGGTAATGAACTACTACTACTACTACTACTACTACTGAGGTAATGACCTACTACTACTACTACTACTACTACTACTACGGTAATGACCTACTACTACTACTGAGGTAATGACCTACTACGACTACTACTACTGAGGTAATGACCACTACTACTACTACTGAGGTAATGACCTACTACTACTACTACTACTGAGGTAATGACCTACTACTACTAATACTTTGGTAATGACCTACTACTACTACTAATACTGAGGTAATGACCTACTACTACTACTGAGGTAATGACCTACTACTACTACTGAGGTAATGACCTACTACTACTACTACTACTACTACTACGGTAATGACCTACTACTACTGAGGTAATGACCTACTACGACTACTACTACTACTGAGGTAATGACCACTACTACCACTACTGAGGTAATGACCTACTACTACTACTACTACTACTACTGAGGTAATGACCTACTACTACTACTACCACTACTACTGAGGTAATGACCTACTACTAGTACTACTGAGGTAATGACCTACTACTACTACTGAGGTAATGACCTACTACTACTACTGAGGTAATGACCTACTACTACTACTGATGTAATGACCTACCACTAAAACTACTACGGTAATGACCTACTACGGTAATGACCTAATACGGTAATGACCTACTACTACTACCGTAATGACCTACTACGACTACTGTAATGACCTACTACTACTACTACTACTGAGGTAATGACCTCCTACTACTACTACTACTGAGGTAATGACCTACTACTACTACTGAGGTAATGACCTACTACTACTACTGAGGTAATGACCTACTACTACTACTACTGAGGTAATGACCTACTACTACTACCGTAATGACCTACTACTACTACCGTAATGACCTACTACTACTACTGAGGTAATGACCTACTACTACTACTACTATGGTAATGACCTACTACTACTGAGGTAATGACCTACTACGACTAAAACTACTGAGGTAATGACCACTACTACTACTACTGAGGTAATGACCTACTACTACCACTGAGGTAATGACCCACTACTACTAATACTTTGGTAATGACCTACTACTACTACTAATACTGAGGTAATGACCTACTACTACTACTGAGGTAATGACCTACTACTACTACTGAGGTAATGACCTACTACTACTGAGGTAATGACCACTACTACTACTACTGAGGTAATGACCTACTACTACTGAGGTAATGACCTACTACTACTACTACTACTACTACTACTACTACTACGGTAATGACCTACTCCTACTACTGAGGTAATGACCTACTACTACTACTGAGGTAATGACCTACTACTACTCCTACTACTACTGAGGTAATGACCTACTACTACTACTGAGGTAATGACCTACTACTACTACTGAGGTAATGACCTACCACTAATACTACTACGGTAATGACCTACTACGGTAATGACCTAATACGGTAATGACCTACTACTACTATGGTAATGACCTACTACTACTACCGTAATGACCTACTACGACTACTGTAATGACCTACTACTACTACAACTACTGAGGTAATGACCTACTACTAATACTACTGAGGTAATGACCTACTACTACTACTACTGAGGTAATGACCTACTACTACTACTGACCTACCACTACTACTACTACTACTACTACGGTAATGACCTACTACTACTGAGGTAATGACCTACTACGACTACTACTACTGAGGTAATGACCTACTACTACTACTACTGAGGTAATGACCTACTACTACTACTACTACTATGGTAATGACCTACTACTACTACTACTACTGAGGTAATGACCTACTACTACTACTGACCTACCACTACTACTACTACTACTACTACGGTAATGACCTACTACTACTGAGGTAATGACCTACTACGACTACTACTACTGAGGTAATGACCACTACTACTACTACTGAGGTAATGACCTACTACTACTACCACTGAGGTAATGCCCCACTACTACTACTACTGAGGTAATGACCACTACTACTACTACTGAGGTAAGGACCTACTACTCCTGAGGTAATGACCTACTACTACTACTACTACTGAGGTAATGACCTACTACTACTACTACTACTGAGGTAATGACCTACTACTACTACTACTGAGGTAATGACCTACTACTACTACTACTACTGAGGTAATGACCTACTACTACTACTACTGAGGTAATGACCTACTACTACTACTACTACTACTACTATGGTAATGACCTACTACTACTGAGGTAATGACCTACTACGACTACTACTACTGAGGTAATGACCACTACTACTACTACTGAGGTAATGACCTACTACTACTACTACTGAGGAATTGACCCACTACTACTAATACTTTGGTAATGACCTACTACTACTACTAATACTGAGGTAATGACCTACTACTACTACTGAGGTAATGACCTACTACTACTACTGAGGTAATGACCTACTACTACTACTACTACTACTACGGTAATGACCTACTACTACTGAGGTAATGACCTACTACGACTACTACTACTGAGGTAATGACCACTACTACCACTAATGAGGTAATGAACTACTACTACTACTACTACTACTACTACTGAGGTAAGGACCTACTACTACTGAGGTAATGACTTACTACTACTACTACTGAGGTAATGACCTACTACTACTACTACTACTGAGGTAATGACCTACTACTACTACTGAGGTAATGAACTACTACTACTACTACTACTACTACTGAGGTAATGACCTACTACTACTACTACTACTACTACTACTACGGTAATGACCTACTACTACTACTGAGGTAATGACCTACTACGACTACTACTACTGAGGTAATGACCACTACTACTACTACTGAGGTAATGACCTACTACTACTACTACTACTGAGGTAATGACCTACTACTACTAATACTTTGGTAATGACCTACTACTACTACTAATACTGAGGTAATGACCTACTACTACTACTGAGGTAATGACCTACTACTACTACTGAGGTAATGACCTACTACTACTACTACTACTACTACTACGGTAATGACCTACTACTACTGAGGTAATGACCTACTACGACTACTACTACTACTGAGGTAATGACCACTACTACCACTACTGAGGTAATGACCTACTACTACTACTACTACTACTACTGAGGTAATGAACTACTACTACTACTACTACTACTACTACTACTGAGGTAAGGACCTACTACTACTGAGGTAATGACCTACTACTACTACTACTACTGAGGTAATGACCTACTACTACTACTACTACTGAGGTAATGACCTACTACTACTACTGAGGTAATGAACTACTACTACTACTACTACTACTGAGGTAATGACCTACTACTACTACTACTACTACTACTACGGTAATGACCTACTACGATTACTACTACTGAGGTAATGACCACTACTACTACTGAGGTAATGACCTACTACTACTACTGAGGTAATGACCTACTACTACTACTACTACTATGGTAATGACCTACTACTACTACTACTACTGAGGTAATGACCTACTACTACTACTGACCTACCACTACTACTACTACTACTACTACGGTAATGACCTACTACTACTGAGGTAATGACCTACTACGACTACTACTACTGAGGTAATGACCACTACTACTACTACTGAGGTAATGACCTACTACTACTACCACTGAGGTAATGCCCCACTACTACTACTACTGAGGTAATGACCACTACTACTACTACTGAGGTAAGGACCTACTACTCCTGAGGTAATGACCTACTACTACTACTACTACTGAGGTAATGACCTACTACTACTACTACTACTGAGGTAATGACCTACTACTACTACTACTGAGGTAATGACCTACTACTACTACTACTACTGAGGTAATGACCTACTACTACTACTACTGAGGTAATGACCTACTACTACTACTACTACTGAGGTAATGACCTACTACTACTACTACTGAGGTAATGACCTACTACTACTACTACTACTACTACTATGGTAATGACCTACTACTACTGAGGTAATGACCTACTACGACTACTACTACTGAGGTAATGACCACTACTACTACTACTGAGGTAATGACCTACTACTACTACTACTGAGGTAATGACCTACTACTACCACTGAGGAATTGACCCACTACTACTAATACTTTGGTAATGACCTACTACTACTACTAATACTGAGGTAATGACCTACTACTACTACTGAGGTAATGACCTACTACTACTACTGAGGTAATGACCTACTACTACTACTACTACTACTACGGTAATGACCTACTACTACTGAGGTAATGACCTACTACGACTACTACTACTGAGGTAATGACCACTACTACCACTACTGAGGTAATGAACTACTACTACTACTACTACTACTACTACTGAGGTAAGGACCTACTACTACTGAGGTAATGACCTACTACTACTACTACTGAGGTAATGACCTACTACTACTACTACTACTGAGGTAATGACCTACTACTACTACTGAGGTAATGAACTACTACTACTACTACTACTACTACTGAGGTAATGACCTACTACTACTACTACTACTACTACTACTACGGTAATGACCTACTACTACTACTGAGGTAATGACCTACTACGACTACTACTACTGAGGTAATGACCACTACTACTACTACTGAGGTAATGACCTACTACTACTACTACTACTGAGGTAATGACCTACTACTACTAATACTTTGGTAATGACCTACTACTACTACTAATACTGAGGTAATGACCTACTACTACTACTGAGGTAATGACCTACTACTACTACTGAGGTAATGACCTACTACTACTACTACTACTACTACTACTACTACGGTAATGACCTACTACTACTGAGGTAATGACCTACTACGACTACTACTACTACTGAGGTAATGACCACTACTACCACTACTGAGGTAATGACCTACTACTACTACTACTACTACTACTAGTAGTAATGACCTACTACGACTACTACTACTGAGGTAATGACCACTACTACCACTACTGAGGTAATGACCTACTACTACTACTACTACTACTACTGAGGTAATGAACTACTACTACTACTACTACTACTACTACTGAGGTAAGGACCTACTACTACTGAGGTAATGACCTACTACTACTACTACTACTGAGGTAATGACCTACTACTACTACTACTACTGAGGTAATGACCTACTACTACTACTGAGGTAATGAACTACTACTACTACTACTACTACTGAGGTAATGACCTACTACTACTACTACTACTACTACTACGGTAATGACCTACTACTACTGAGGTAATGACCTACTACGACTACTACTACTGAGGTAATGACCACTACTACTACTACTGAGGTAATGACCTACTACTACTACTACTGAGGTAATGACCTACTACTACTACTACTACTACTACGGTAATGACCTACTACTACTGAGGTATTGACCTACTACTACTACTACTACTGAGGTAATGACCTACTACTACTACTACTACTACTACTGAGGTAATGACCTACTACTACTACTACTACTACTACGGTAATGACCTACTACTACTGAGGTAATGACCTACTACGATTACTACTACTGAGGTAATGACCACTACTACTACTGAGGTAATGACCTACTACTACTACTACTACTGAGGTAATGACCTACTACTACTACTACTACTGAGGTAATGACCTACTACTACTACTACTGAGGTAATGACCTACTACTACTACTACTACTGAGGTAATGACCTACTACTACTACTGAGGTAATGACCTACTACTACTGAGGTAATGACCTACTACTACTACTACTACTGAGGAATTGACCTACTACTACTACTACTACCACTACTACTGAGGTAATGACCTACTACTACTACTACTGAGGTAATGACCTACTACTACTACTACTACTACTACTGAGGTAATGACCTACTACTAGTACTACTGAGGTAATGACCTACTACTACTACTACTGAGGTAATGACCTACTACTACTACTGAGGTAATGACCTACTACTACTACTGAGGTAATGACCTACCACTAATACTACTACGGTAATGACCTACTACGGTAATGACCTAATACGGTAATGACCTACTACTACTACCGTAATGACCTACTACGACTACTGTAATGACCTACTACTACTACTACTGAGGTAATGACCTACTACTACTACTACTACTACTACTACTACTACTACTACTACGGTAATGACCTACTCCTACTACTGAGGTAATGACCTACTACTACTACTGAGGTAATGACCTACTACTACTCCTACTACTACTACTGAGGTAATGACCTACTACTACTACTGAGGTAATGACCTACTACTACTACTGAGGTAATGACCTACCACTAATACTACTACGGTAATGACCTACTACGGTAATGACCTAATACGGTAATGACCTACTACTACTATGGTAATGACCTACTACTACTACCGTAATGACCTACTACTACAACTACTGAGGTAATGACCTACTACTACTACTACTGAGGTAATGACCTACTACTACTACTACTGAGGTAATGACCTACTACTACTACTACTGAGGTAATGACCTACTACTACTACTGAGGTAATGACCTACTACTACTACTACTACTGAGGTAATGACCTACTACTACTACCGTAATGACCTACTACGACTACTGTAATGACCTACTACTACTACTACTACTACTACTACTGAGGTAATGACCTACTACTACTACTACTGAGGTAATGACCTACTACTACTACTGAGGTAATGACCTACTACTACTACTACTGAGGTAATGACCTACTACTACTACTACTGAGGTAATGACCTACTACTGCTACTACTACTACTACTGAGGTAATGACCTACTACTGAGGTAATGACCTACTACTACTGAGGTAATGACCTACTACTACTCCTACTACTACTGAGGTAATGACCTACTACTACTACTACTACTACTACTGAGGTAATGACATACTACTACTACTGAGGTAATGACCTACTACTACTACTGAGGAAATGACCTACTACTACTACTGAGGTAATGACCTACTTCTACTACTACTACGGTAATGACCTACTACTACTGAGGTAATGACCTACTACTACTACTACTACTGAGGTAATGACCACTACTACTACTGAGGTAATGACCTACTACTACTACTACTACTACTGAGGTAATGACCTACTACTACTACTACTGAGGTAATGACCTACTACTACTACTACTACGGTAATGACCTACTACTACTGAGGTATTGACCTACTACTACTACTACTACTGAGGTAATGACCTACTACTACTACTACTACTGAGGTAATGACCTACTACTACTACTACTACTACTACTACTACTACTACGGTAATGACCTACTACTACTGAGGTAATGACCTACTACGATTACTACTACTGAGGTAATGACCACTACTACTACTGAGGTAATGACCTACTACTACTACTACTACTGAGGTAATGACCTACTACTACTACTACCACTGAGGAATTGACCCACTACTACTAATACTTTGGTAATGACCTACTACTACTACTAATACTGAGGTAATGACCTACTACTACTACTGAGGTAATGACCTACTACTACTACTGAGGTAATTACCTACTACTACTACTACTACTACTACGGTAATGACCTACTACTACTGAGGTAATGACCTACTACGACTACTACTACTGAGGTAATGACCACTACTACCACTACTGAGGTAATGACCTACTACTACTACTACTACTGAGGTAATGAACTACTACTACTACTACTACTACTACTGAGGTAAGGACCTACTACTACTGAGGTAATGACCTACTACTACTACTACTGAGGTAATGACCTACTACTACTACTACTACTACTACTACTGAGGTAATGACCTACTACTACTACTGAGGTAATGAACTACTACTACTACTACTACTACTACTACTACTACTACTGAGGTAATGACCTACTACTACTACTACTACTACTACTACTACGGTAATGACCTACTACTACTGAGGTAATGACCTACTACGATTACTACTACTGAGGTAATGACCACTACTACTACTACTGAGGTAATGACCTACTACTACTACTACTGAGGTAATGACCTACTACTACTACTACTACTACTACGGTAATGACCTACTACTACTGAGGTATTGACCTACTACTACTACTACTACTGAGGTAATGACCTACTACTACTACTACTACTACTGAGGTAATGACCTACTACTACTACTACTACTACTACATTTGGTAATGACCTACTACTACTACTAATACTGAGGTAATGACCTACTACTACTACTGAGGTAATGACCTACTACTACTACTGAGGTAATGACCTACTACTACTACTACTATTACTACTACGGTAATGACCTACTACTACTGAGGTAATGACCTACTACGACTACTACTACTGAGGTAATGACCACTACTACCACTACTGAGGTAATGACCTACTACTACTACTACTACTGAGGTAATGAACTACTACTACTACTACTACTACTACTACTACTACTGAGGTAAGGACCTACTACTACTGAGGTAATGACCTACTACTACTACTACTACTGAGGTAATGACCTACTACTACTACTACTACTGAGGTAATGACCTACTACTACTACTGAGGTAATGAACTACTACTACTACTACTACTACTGAGGTAATGACCTACTACTACTACTACTACTACTACTACTACTACTACTACGGTAATGACCTACTACTACTGAGGTAATGACCTACTACCACTACTACTACTGAGGTAATGACCACTACTACTACTACTGAGGTAATGACCTACTACTACTACTACTGAGGTAATGACCTACTACTACTAATACTACTACTACTACTACGGTAATGACCTACTACTACTAAGGTATTGACCTACTACTACTACTACTACTACTGAGGTAATGACCTACTACTACTACTACTACTGAGGTAATGACCTACTACTACTACTACTACTACTACTACTACGGTAATGACCTACTACTACTGAGGTAATGACCTACTACGATTACTACTACTGAGGTAATGACCACTACTACTACTGAGGTAATGACCTACTACTACTACTGAGGTAATGACCTACTACTACTACTACTACTGAGGTAATGACCTACTACTACTACTACTGAGGTAATGACCTACTACTACTACTACTGAGGTAATGACCTACTACTACTACTACTGAGGTAATGACCTACTACTACTACTACTACTACTACTACTACTACTACGGTAATGACCTACTCCTACTACTGAGGTAATGACCTACTACTACTACTGAGGTAATGACCTACTACTACTCCTACTACTACTACTGAGGTAATGACCTACTGCTACTACTACTGAGGTAATGACCTACTACTACTACTACTACTATGGTAATGACCTACTACTACTGAGGTAATGACCTACTACGACTAAAACTACTGAGGTAATGACCACTACTACTACTACTACTACTGAGGTAATGACCTACTACTACTACTACTACTACTACGGTAATGACCTACTACTACTGAGGTAATGACCTACTACGATTACTACTACTGAGGTAATGACCACTACTACTACTGAGGTAATGACCTACTACTACTACTACTACTGAGGTAATGACCTACTACTACTACTACTACTGAGGTAATGACCTACTACTACTACTACTGAGGTAATGACCTACTACTACTACTACTACTACTGAGGTAATGACCTACTACTACTACTGAGGTAATGACCTACTACTACTGAGGTAATGACCTACTACTACTACTACTACTGAGGAATTGACCTACTACTACTACTACCACTACTACTGAGGTAATGACCTACTACTACTACTACTGAGGTAATGACCTACTACTACTACTACTACTACTACTGAGGTAATGACCTACTACTAGTACTACTGAGGTAATGACCTACTACTACTACTACTGAGGTAATGACCTACTACTACTACTGAGGTAATGACCTACTACTACTACTGAGGTAATGACCTACCACTAATACTACTACGGTAATGACCTACTACGGTAATGACCTAATACGGTAATGACCTACTACTACTACCGTAATGACCTACTACGACTACTGTAATGACCTACTACTACTACTACTGAGGTAATGACCTACTACTACTACTACTACTACTACTACTACTACTACTACTACGGTAATGACCTACTCCTACTACTGAGGTAATGACCTACTACTACTACTGAGGTAATTACCTACTACTACTACTACTACTACTACGGTAATGACCTACTACTACTGAGGTAATGACCTACTACGACTACTACTACTGAGGTAATGACCACTACTACCACTACTGAGGTAATGACCTACTACTACTACTACTACTGAGGTAATGAACTACTACTACTACTACTACTACTACTGAGGTAAGGACCTACTACTACTGAGGTAATGACCTACTACTACTACTACTGAGGTAATGACCTACTACTACTACTACTACTACTACTACTGAGGTAATGACCTACTACTACTACTGAGGTAATGAACTACTACTACTACTACTACTAATACTACTACTACTACTGAGGTAATGACCTACTACTACTACTACTACTACTACTACTACGGTAATGACCTACTACTACTGAGGTAATGACCTACTACGATTACTACTACTGAGGTAATGACCACTACTACTACTACTGAGGTAATGACCTACTACTACTACTACTGAGGTAATGACCTACTACTAGTACTACTACTACTACGGTAATGACCTACTACTACTGAGGTATTGACCTACTACTACTACTACTACTGAGGTAATGACCTACTACTACTACTACTACTACTGAGGTAATGACCTACTACTACTACTACTACTACTACATTTGGTAATGACCTACTACTACTACTAATACTGAGGTAATGACCTACTACTACTACTGAGGTAATGACCTACTACTACTACTGAGGTAATGACCTACTACTACTACTACTATTACTACTACGGTAATGACCTACTACTACTGAGGTAATGACCTACTACGACTACTACTACTGAGGTAATGACCACTACTACCACTACTGAGGTAATGACCTACTACTACTACTACTACTGAGGTAATGAACTACTACTACTACTACTACTACTACTACTACTACTGAGGTAAGGACCTACTACTACTGAGGTAATGACCTACTACTACTACTACTACTGAGGTAATGACCTACTACTACTACTACTACTGAGGTAATGACCTACTACTACTACTGAGGTAATGAACTACTACTACTACTACTACTACTGAGGTAATGACCTACTACTACTACTACTACTACTACTACTACTACTACTACGGTAATGACCTACTACTACTGAGGTAATGACCTACTACCACTACTACTACTGAGGTAATGACCACTACTACTACTACTGAGGTAATGACCTACTACTACTACTACTGAGGTAATGACCTACTACTACTAATACTACTACTACTACTACGGTAATGACCTACTACTACTAAGGTATTGACCTACTACTACTACTACTACTACTGAGGTAATGACCTACTACTACTACTACTACTGAGGTAATGACCTACTACTACTACTACTACTACTACTGCTACGGTAATGACCTACTACTACTGAGGTAATGACCTACTACGATTACTACTACTGAGGTAATGACCACTACTACTACTGAGGTAATGACCTACTACTACTACTGAGGAAATGACCTACTACTACTACTACTACTGAGGTAATGACCTACTACTACTACTACTACTACTACTACTGAGGTAATGACCACTACTACTACTGAGGTAATGACCTACTACTACTACTGAGGTAATGACCTACTACTACTACTACTACTACTACCTACTACTACTACTACTACTGAGGTAATGACCTACTACTACTACTACTACTACTACTACTACTGAGGTAATGACCTACTACTACTACTACTACTACTGAGGTAATGACCTACTACTACTACTACTGAGGTAATGACCTACTACTACTGAGGTAATGACCTACTACTACTACTACTACTGAGGAATTGACCTACTACTACTACTACTACCACTACTACTGAGGTAATGACCTACTACTACTACTACTGAGGTAATGACCTACTACTACTACTACTGAGGTAATGACCTACTACTAGTACTACTGAGGTAATGACCTACTACTACTACTGAGGTAATGACCTACTACTACTGAGGTAATGACCTACTACTACTACTACTACTGAGGAATTGACCTACTACTACTACTACCACTACTACTGAGGTAATGACCTACTACTACTACTACTGAGGTAATGACCTACTACTACTACTACTACTACTACTGAGGTAATGACCTACTACTAGTACTACTGAGGTAATGACCTACTACTACTACTACTGAGGTAATGACCTACTACTACTACTGAGGTAATGACCTACTACTACTACTGAGGTAATGACCTACCACTAATACTACTACGGTAATGACCTACTACGGTAATGACCTAATACGGTAATGACCTACTACTACTACCGTAATGACCTACTACGACTACTGTAATGACCTACTACTACTACTACTGAGGTAATGACCTACTACTACTACTACTACTACTACTACTACTACTACTACTGAGGTAATGACCTACTACGGTAATGACCTACTACCTACTACTGAGGTAATGACCTACTACTACTACTGACTGACTACTACTACTGGTAATACTACTACTACTACTACTACTGACCTACTACTACTACTACTACTACTACTACTACTACTAATACTGGTAATGACCTACTACTACTGAGGTAATGACCTACTACGACTACTACTACTGAGGTAATGACCACTACTACCACTACTGAGGTAATGACCTACTACTACTACTACTACTGAGGTAATGAACTACTACTACTACTACTACTACTACTGAGGTAAGGACCTACTACTACTACTAGGTAATGACCTACTACTACTACTACTGAGGTAATGACCTACTACTACTACTACTACTACTACTACTACTGAGGTAATGACCTACTACTACTACTACTACTACTGAGGTAATGAAACTACTACTACTGAGGTAATGACCTACTACTACTACTACTACTACTACTACTACGGTAATGACCTACTACTACTGAGGTAATGACCTACTACGATTACTACTACTGAGGTAATGACCACTACTACTACTAATGTGGTAATGACCTACTACTACTACTACTGAGGTAATGACCTACTACTAGTACTACTACTACTACGGTAATGACCTACTACTACTGAGGTATTGACCTACTACTACTACTACTACTGAGGTAATGACCTACTACTACTACTACTACTACTGAGGTAATGACCTACTACTACTACTACTACTACTACATTTGGTAATGACCTACTACTACTACTAATACTGAGGTAATGACCTACTACTACTACTGAGGTAATGACCTACTACTACTACTGAGGTAATGACCTACTACTACTACTACTATTACTACTACGGTAATGACCTACTACTACTGAGGTAATGACCTACTACGACTACTACTACTGAGGTAATGACCACTACTACCACTACTGAGGTAATGACCTACTACTACTACTACTACTGAGGTAATGAACTACTACTACTACTACTACTACTACTACTACTACTGAGGTAAGGACCTACTACTACTGAGGTAATGACCTACTACTACTACTACTACTGAGGTAATGACCTACTACTACTACTACTACTGAGGTAATGACCTACTACTACTACTGAGGTAATGAACTACTACTACTACTACTACTACTGAGGTAATGACCTACTACTACTACTACTACTACTACTACTACTACTACTACGGTAATGACCTACTACTACTGAGGTAATGACCTACTACCACTACTACTACTGAGGTAATGACCACTACTACTACTACTGAGGTAATGACCTACTACTACTACTACTGAGGTAATGACCTACTACTACTAATACTACTACTACTACTACGGTAATGACCTACTACTACTAAGGTATTGACCTACTACTACTACTACTACTACTGAGGTAATGA
>NW_027258187.1:0-97906 GCF_045791955.1 Oncorhynchus clarkii lewisi | reverse complement strand
ACTGTGGTGGTGGAGGTGGTGTGGGCTACCGTGGTGGTGGTGGTGGTGTGGGCTACCGTAGTGGGGGAGTTTGTGTGGGCTACCGTGGTGGTGGTGGTGGTGTGGGCTACCGTGGTGGTGGTGGTGGTGTGGGCTACCATGGTGGTGGTGGTGTGGGCTACCGTGGTGGTGGAGGTGGTGTGGGCTACCATGGTGGTGGTGGTGTGGGCTACCGTGGTGGGGGAGTTTGTGTGGGCTACCGTGGTGGTGGTGGTGTGGGATATTGTGTGGTGGTGGTGGTGTGGGATATACCGTGGTGGTTGTGTGGGATATTCCTGGGTGGTTGTGGTGTGGGCTACTGTGATGGTGGTGGTGGTGTGGGCTACCATGGTGGTGGTGGTGTGTGGGCTACCGTGGTGGTGGTGTGCGCTACCGTAGTGGTGGTGGTGGTTTGGGCTACTGTGGTGGTGGAGGTGGTGTGGGCTACCGTGGTGGTGGTGGTGGTGTGGGCTACCGTGGTGGTGGTGGTGTGGGATATTTTGTGGTGGTGGTGGTGTGGGATATACCGTGGTGGTTGTGTGGGATATTCCTGGGTGGTTGTGGTGTGGGCTACTGTGATGGTGGTGGTGGTGTGGGCTACCATGGTGGTGGTGGTGTGTGGGCTACCGTGGTGGTGGTGTGCGCTACCATGGTGGTGGTGGTGGTGTGGGCTACTGTGGCGGTGGTGTGGGCTACTGTGGTGGTGGTGGTGTGGGCTACCATGGTGGTGGTGTGGGCTACTGTGGTGGTGGTGGTGTGGGCTACCATGGTGGTGGTGTGGGCTACCGTGGTGGTGGAGGTGTGGGATATTCTGTGGTGGTGGTGGTGTGGGATACCATGGTGGTGGTGGTGTGGGCTACCGTGGTGGGGGAGGTGGTGTGGTGGTGGCTACCGTGGTGGTGGTAGTGGTGTGGGCTACCGTGGTGGTGGTGGTTTGGGCTACTGTGGTGGTGGAGGTGGTGTGGGCTACCATGGTGGTGGTGGTGTGGGCTACCGTGGTGGGGGAGGTGGTGTGGGCTACCGTGGTGGTGGTGGTGGTGTGGCTAACGTGGTGGTGGTGGTGTGGGCTACTGTGGTGGTGGAGGTGGTGTGGGCTACCATGGTGGTGGTGGTGTGGGCTACCGTGGTGGGGGAGTTTGTGTGGGCTACCGTGGTAGTGGTGGTGGTGTGGGCTACTGTGGTGGTGGAGGTGGTGTGGGCTACCATGGTGGTGGTGTGGGCTACTGTGGTGTTGGTGGTGTGGGCTACCATGGTGGTGGTGTGGGCTACCGTGGTGGTGGAGGTGTGGGATATTCCTTGGTGGTGGTGGTGTGGGATATTCCTTGGTGGTTGTGGTGTGGGCTACTGTGATGGTGGTGGTGATGTGGGCTACCATGGTGGTGGTGGTGTGGGCTACCGTGGTGGGGGAGATTGTGTGGGCTACCGTGGTGGTGGTGGTGGTGTGGGCTACCGTGGTGGTGGTGGTGGTGTGGGCTACAGTGGTGGTGGTGGTGGTGTGGGCTACTGTGGTGGTGGAGGTGGTGTGGGCTACCATGGTGGTGGTGTGGGCTACTGTGGTGTTGGTGGTGTGGGCTACCATGGTGGTGGTGTGGGCTACCGTGGTGGTGGAGGTGTGGGATATTCTGTGGTAGTGGTGGTGTGGGATATTCCTTGGTGGTGGTGGTGTGGGCTACTGTGATGGTGGTGGTGATGTGGGCTATCATGGTGGTCGTGGTGTGGGTGGTGGTGGGCTCCTATGCTGGTGGAGGTGGTGTGGGCTACCGTGGTAGTGGTGTGGGCTACCATGGTGGTGGTGGTGTGGGCTACCGTGGTGGTGTTTTTGGCTACCATGGTGGAGGTGGTGTGGGCTACCATGGTGGTGGTGGTGTGGGCTACCGTGGTGGTAGTTTGGGCTACCATGGTGGAGGTGGTGTGGGCTACCATGGTGGTGGTGTGGGCAACTGTGGTGATGGATGTGTGGGCTACCATGGTGGTGGTGGTGTGGGCTACCATGGTGGTGGTGGTGTGGTTTACCGTGGTGGTGGTTTGGGCTACCATGGTGGAGGTGGTGTGGGCTACCATGGTGGTGGTGGTGTGGGCTACCATGGTGGTGGTGGTGTGGGCTACCGTGGTGGTGGAGGGGGTGTGGGCTACCATGGTGGTGGTGTGGGCAACTTTGGTGGCGGATGTGTGGGCTACCGTGGTGGTGGTGTGCGCTACCATGGTGGTGGTGGTGTGGGCAAACGTATTGTTGGGTGTGTGGGCTACCGTGGTGGTGGTGTGAACTACCATGGTGGTGGTGGTGTGGGATATTCTGTGATGGTGGTGTTGTGGGATATTCCGTGGTGGTAGTGGTGTGGGCTACCATGGTGGAGGTGGTGTGGGCTACCATGGTGGTGGTGGTGTGGGCTACCATGGTGGTGGTGTGGGCAACTGTGGTGATGGATGTGTGGGCTACCATGGTGGTGGTGGTGTGGGCTACCATGGTGGTGGTGGTGTGGGCTACCGTGGTGGTGGTTTGGGCTACCATGGTGGAGGTGGTGTGGGCTACCATGGTGGTGGTGGTGTGGGCTACCATGGTAGTGGTGGTGTGGGCTACCGTGGTGGTGGAGGGGGTGTGGGCTACCATGGTGGTGTCGTGGGCAACTTTGGTGGTGGATGTGTGGGCTGCCGTGGTGGTGGTGTGCGCTACCATGGTGGTGGTGGTGTGGGCTAACGTATTGGTGGATGTGTGGGCTACCGTGGTGGTGGTGTGAACTACCATGGTGGTGGTGGTGTGGGATATTCCGTGGTGGTGGTGTTGTGGGATATTCCCTGGTGGTAGTGGTGTGGGCTACGATGGTGGTGGAGGTGGTGTGGGCTACCGTGGTGGTGGTTTGGACTACCATTGTGGAGGTGGTGTGGGCTACCATGGTGCTGGAGGTGGTGTGGGCTACTGTGGTGGTGGTCTGGGATACCATGGTGGTGGTGGTGTGGGCTACTGTGGTGGTGGTGTGGGCTACCATGGTGGTGGTGGTGGTGTGGATTACCGTGGTGGTGGTGTGGGCTACCATGGTGGAGGTGGTGTGGGCTACCATGGTGGTGGTGGTGTGGGCTACCGTGGTGGTGGAGGTGGTGTGGGCTACCGTGGTGGTGGTTTGGACTACCATTGTGGAGGTGGTGTGGGCTACCATGGTGCTGGAGGTGGTGTGGGCTACTGTGGTGGTGGTCTGGGATACCATGGTGGTGGTGGTGTGGGCTACTGTGGTGGTGGTGTGGGCTACCATGGTGGTGGTGGTGGTGTGGATTACCGTGGTGGTGGTGTGGGCTACCATGGTGGAGGTGGTGTGGGCTACCATGGTGGTGGTGGTGTGGGCTACCATGGTGGTGTGGGCTAACGTGGTGGTGGTTTGGACTACCATTGTGGAGGTGGTGTGGGCTACCATGGTGCTGGAGGTGGTGTGGGCTACCATGGTGGTGGTGTTGTGGGCAACTGTGGTGATGGATGTGTGGGCTACCATGGTGGTGGTGGTGTGGGCTACCATGGTGGTGGTGGTGTGGTTTACCGTGGTGGTGGTTTGGGCTACCATGGTGGAGGTGGTGTGGGCTACCATGGTGGTGGTGGTGTGGGCTACCGTGGTGGGGGAGGTGGTGTGGGCTACCGTGGTGGTGGTGGTGGTGTGGGCTACCGTGGTGGTGGTGGTGGTGGTGTGGGCTACTGTGGTGGTGGAGGTGGTGTGGGCTACCATGGTGGTGGTGGTGTGGGCTACCGTGGTGGGGGAGGTGGTGTGGGCTACCGTGGTGGTGGTGGTGGTGTGGGCTACCGTGGTGGTGGTGGTGGTGTGGGCTACTATGGCGGTGGTGTGGGCTACTGTGGTGGTGGTGGTGTGGGCTACCATGGTGGTGGTGTGGGATACTGTGGTGGTGGTGGTGTGGGCTACCATGGTGGTGGTGTGGGCTACCGTGGTGGTGGAGGTGTGGGATATTCTGTGGTGGTGGTGGTGTGGGATACCATGGTGGTGGTGGTGTGGGCTACCGTGGTGGGGGAGGTGGTGTGGTGGTGGCTACCGTGGTGGTGGTAGTGGTGTGGGCTACCGTGGTGGTGGTGGTGGTTTGGGCTACTGTGGTGGTGGAGGTGGTGTGGGCTACCGTGGTGGTGGTGGTGGTGTGGGCTACCGTGGTGGTGGTGGTGTGGGCTACTGTGGTGGTGGAGGTGGTGTGGGCTACCATGGTGGTGGTGGTGTGGGCTACCGTGGTGGGGGAGGTGGTGTGGGCTACCGTGGTGGTGGTGGTGGTGTGGCTAACGTGGTGGTGGTGGTGTGGGCTACTGTGGTGGTGGAGGTGGTGTGGGCTACCATGGTGGTGGTGGTGTGGGCTACCGTGGTGGGGGAGTTTGTGTGGGCTACCGTGGTAGTGGTGGTGGTGTGGGCTACTGTGGTGGTGGAGGTGGTGTGGGCTACCATGGTGGTGGTGTGGGCTACTGTGGTGTTGGTGGTGTGGGCTACCATGGTGGTGGTGTGGGCTACCGTGGTGGTGGAGGTGTGGGATATTCCTTGGTGGTGGTGGTGTGGGATATTCCTTGGTGGTTGTGGTGTGGGCTACTGTGATGGTGGTGGTGATGTGGGCTACCATGGTGGTGGTGGTGTGGGCTACCGTGGTGGGGGAGATTGTGTGGGCTACCGTGGTGGTGGTGGTGGTGTGGGCTACCGTGGTGGTGGTGGTGGTGTGGGCTACTGTGGTGGTGGAGGTGGTGTGGGCTACCATGGTGGTGGTGTGGGCTACTGTGGTGTTGGTGGTGTGGGCTACCATGGTGGTGGTGTGGGCTACCGTGGTGGTGGAGGTGTGGGATATTCTGTGGTAGTGGTGGTGTGGGATATTCCTTGGTGGTGGTGGTGTGGGCTACTGTGATGGTGGTGGTGATGTGGGCTATCATGGTGGTCGTGGTGTGGGTGGTGGTGGGCTCCTATGCTGGTGGAGGTGGTGTGGGCTACCGTGGTAGTGGTGTGGGCTACCATGGTGGTGGTGGTGTGGGCCATCGTGGTGGTGGAGGTGGTGTGGGCTACCATGGTGGTAGTGGTGTGGGCCATCGTGGTGGTGGAGGTGGTGTGGGCTACCATGGTGGTGGTGTTGTGGGCTACCATATTGGTGGATGTGTGGAGTACCGTGGTGGTAGTGTGACCTACCGTGGTGGTGGTGTGAGCTACCGTGGTGGTGGTGGTGTGAGCTACCGTGGTGGTGGTGGTGTGGGATACCATGGTGGTGGTGGTGTGGGCTACTGTGGTGGTGGTGTGGGCTACCGTGGTGGTGTTTTTGGCTACCATGGTGGAGGTGGTGTGGGCTACCATGGTGGTGGTGGTGTGGGCTACCGTGGTGGTAGTTTGGGCTACCATGGTGGAGGTGGTGTGGGCTACCATGGTGGTGGTGTGGGCAACTGTGGTGATGGATGTGTGGGCTACCATGGTGGTGGTGGTGTGGGCTACCATGGTGGTGGTGGTGTGGTTTACCGTGGTGGTGGTTTGGGCTACCATGGTGGAGGTGGTGTGGGCTACCATGGTGGTGGTGGTGTGGGCTATCATGGTGGTGGTGGTGTGGGCTACCGTGGTGGTGGAGGGGGTGTGGGCTACCATGGTGGTGGTGTGGGCAACTTTGGTGGCGGATGTGTGGGCTACCGTGGTGGTGGTGTGCGCTACCATGGTGGTGGTGGTGTGGGCAAACGTATTGTTGGGTGTATGGGCTACCGTGGTGGTGGTGTGAACTACCATGGTGGTGGTGGTGTGGGATATTCTGTGATGGTGGTGTTGTGGGATATTCCGTGGTGGTAGTGGTGTGGGCTACCATGGTGGAGGTGGTGTGGGCTACCATGGTGGTGGTGGTGTGGGCTACCATGGTGGTGGTGTGGGCAACTGTGGTGATGGATGTGTGGGCTACCATGGTGGTGGTGGTGTGGGCTACCATGGTGGTGGTGGTGTGGGCTACCGTGGTGGTGGTTTGGGCTACCATGGTGGAGGTGGTGTGGGCTACCATGGTGGTGGTGGTGTGGGCTACCATGGTAGTGGTGGTGTGGGCTACCGTGGTGGTGGAGGGGGTGTGGGCTACCATGGTGGTGTCGTGGGCAACTTTGGTGGTGGATGTGTGGGCTGCCGTGGTGGTGGTGTGCGCTACCATGGTGGTGGTGGTGTGGGCTAACGTATTGGTGGATGTGTGGGCTACCGTGGTGGTGGTGTGAACTACCATGGTGGTGGTGGTGTGGGATATTCCGTGGTGGTGGTGTTGTGGGATATTCCCTGGTGGTAGTGGTGTGGGCTACGATGGTGGTGGAGGTGGTGTGGGCTACCGTGGTGGTGGTTTGGACTACCATTGTGGAGGTGGTGTGGGCTACCATGGTGCTGGAGGTGGTGTGGGCTACTGTGGTGGTGGTCTGGGATACCATGGTGGTGGTGGTGTGGGCTACTGTGGTGGTGGTGTGGGCTACCATGGTGGTGGTGGTGGTGTGGATTACCGTGGTGGTGGTGTGGGCTACCATGGTGGAGGTGGTGTGGGCTACCATGGTGGTGGTGGTGTGGGCTACCGTGGTGGTGGAGGTGGTGTGGGCTACCGTGGTGGTGGTTTGGACTACCATTGTGGAGGTGGTGTGGGCTACCATGGTGCTGGAGGTGGTGTGGGCTACTGTGGTGGTGGTCTGGGATACCATGGTGGTGGTGGTGTGGGCTACTGTGGTGGTGGTGTGGGCTACCATGGTGGTGGTGGTGGTGTGGATTACCGTGGTGGTGGTGTGGGCTACCATGGTGGAGGTGGTGTGGGCTACCATGGTGGTGGTGGTGTGGGCTACCGTGGTGGTGGAGGTGGTGTGGGCTACCATGGTGGTGTGGGCTAACGTGGTGGTGGTTTGGACTACCATTGTGGAGGTGGTGTGGGCTACCATGGTGCTGGAGGTGGTGTGGGCTACCATGGTGGTGGTGGTGTGGGCAACTGTGGTGATGGATGTGTGGGCTACCATGGTGGTGGTGGTGTGGGCTACCATGGTGGTGGTGGTGTGGTTTACCGTGGTGGTGGTTTGGGCTACCATGGTGGAGGTGGTGTGGGCTACCATGGTGGTGGTGGTGTGGGCTACCGTGGTGGGGGAGGTGGTGTGGGCTACCGTGGTGGTGGTGGTGGTGTGGGCTACCGTGGTGGTGGTGGTGGTGGTGTGGGCTACTGTGGTGGTGGAGGTGGTGTGGGCTACCATGGTGGTGGTGGTGTGGGCTACCGTGGTGGGGGAGGTGGTGTGGGCTACCGTGGTGGTGGTGGTGGTGTGGGCTACCGTGGTGGTGGTGGTGGTGTGGGCTACTATGGCGGTGGTGTGGGCTACTGTGGTGGTGGTGGTGTGGGCTACCATGGTGGTGGTGTGGGATACTGTGGTGGTGGTGGTGTGGGCTACCATGGTGGTGGTGTGGGCTACCGTGGTGGTGGAGGTGTGGGATATTCTGTGGTGGTGGTGGTGTGGGATACCATGGTGGTGGTGGTGTGGGCTACCGTGGTGGGGGAGGTGGTGTGGTGGTGGCTACCGTGGTGGTGGTAGTGGTGTGGGCTACCGTGGTGGTGGTGGTGGTTTGGGCTACTGTGGTGGTGGAGGTGGTGTGGGCTACCGTGGTGGTGGTGGTGGTGTGGGCTACCGTGGTGGTGGTGGTGTGGGCTACTGTGGTGGTGGAGGTGGTGTGGGCTACCATGGTGGTGGTGGTGTGGGCTACCGTGGTGGTGGTGGTGGTGTGGGCTACCATGGTGGTGGTGGTGTGGGCTACCGTGGTGGTGGAGGTGGTGTGGGCTACCATGGTGGTGGTGGTGTGGGCTACCGTGGTGGGGGAGTTTGTGTGGGCTACCGTGGTGGTGGTGGTGTGGGATATATTGTGGTGGTGGTGGTGTGGGATATACCGTGGTGGTTGTGTGGGATATTCCTGGGTGGTTGTGGTGTGGGCTACTGTGATGGTGGTGTGGGCTACCATGGTGGTGGTGGTGTGTGGGCTACCGTGGTGGTGGTGTGCGCTACCATGGTGGTGGTGGTGGTGTGGGCTACTGTGGCGGTGGTGTGGGCTACTGTGGTGGTGGTGGTGTGGGCTACCATGGTGGTGGTGTGGGCTACTGTGGTGGTGGTGGTGTGGGCTACCATGGTGGTGGTGTGGGCTACCGTGGTGGTGGAGGTGTGGGATATTCTGGGGTGGTGGTGGTGTGGGATACCATGGTGGTGGTGGTGTGGGCTACCGTGGTGGGGGAGGTGGTGTGGTGGTGGCTACCGTGGTGGTGGTAGTGGTGTGGGCTACCGTGGTGGTGGTGGTTTGGGCTACTGTGGTGGTGGAGGTGGTGTGGGCTACCATGGTGGTGGTGGTGTGGGCTACCGTGGTGGGGGAGGTGGTGTGGGCTACCGTGGTGGTGGTGGTGGTGTGGCTAACGTGGTGGTGGTGGTGTGGGCTACTGTGGTGGTGGAGGTGGTGTGGGCTACCATGGTGGTGGTGGTGTGGGCTACCGTGGTGGGGGAGTTTGTGTGGGCTACCGTGGTAGTGGTGGTGGTGTGGGCTACTGTGGTGGTGGAGGTGGTGTGGGCTACCATGGTGGTGGTGTGGGCTACTGTGGTGTTGGTGGTGTGGGCTACCATGGTGGTGGTGTGGGCTACCGTGGTGGTGGAGGTGTGGGATATTCCTTGGTGGTGGTGGTGTGGGATATTCCTTGGTGGTTGTGGTGTGGGCTACTGTGATGGTGGTGGTGATGTGGGCTACCATGGTGGTGGTGGTGTGGGCTACCGTGGTGGGGGAGATTGTGCGGGCTACCGTGGTGGTGGTGGTGGTGTGGGCTACCGTGGTGGTGGTGGTGGTGTGGGCTACAGTGGTGGTGGTGGTGGTGTGGGCTACTGTGGTGGTGGAGGTGGTGTGGGCTACCATGGTGGTGGTGTGGGCTACTGTGGTGTTGGTGGTGTGGGCTACCATGGTGGTGGTGTGGGATACCGTGGTGGTGGAGGTGTGGGATATTCTGTGGTAGTGGTGGTGTGGGATATTCCTTGGTGGTGGTGGTGTGGGCTACTGTGATGGTGGTGGTGATGTGGGCTATCATGGTGGTCGTGGTGTGGGTGGTGGTGGGCTCCTATGCTGGTGGAGGTGGTGTGGGCTACCGTGGTAGTGGTGTGGGCTACCATGGTGGTGGTGGTGTGGGCCATCGTGGTGGTGGAGGTGGTGTGGGCTACCATGGTGGTAGTGGTGTGGGCCATCGTGGTGGTGGAGGTGGTGTGGGCTACCATGGTGGTGGTGTTGTGGGCTACCATATTGGTGGATGTGTGGAGTACCGTGGTGGTAGTGTGACCTACCGTGGTGGTGGTGGTGTGAGCTACCGTGGTGGTGGTGGTGTGAGCTACCGTGGTGGTGGTGGTGTGGGATACCATGGTGGTGGTGGTGTGGGCTACTGTGGTGGTGGTGTGGGCTACCGTGGTGGTGTTTTTGGCTACCATGGTGGAGGTGGTGTGGGCTACCATGGTGGTGGTGGTGTGGGCTACCGTGGTGGTAGTTTGGGCTACCATGGTGGAGGTGGTGTGGGCTACCATGGTGGTGGTGTGGGCAACTGTGGTGATGGATGTGTGGGCTACCATGGTGGTGGTGGTGTGGGCTACCATGGTGGTGGTGGTGTGGTTTACCGTGGTGGTGGTTTGGGCTACCATGGTGGAGGTGGTGTGGGCTACCATGGTGGTGGTGGTGTGGGCTACCATGGTGGTGGTGGTGTGGGCTACCGTGGTGGTGGAGGGGGTGTGGGCTACCATGGTGGTGGTGTGGGCAACTTTGGTGGCGGATGTGTGGGCTACCGTGGTGGTGGTGTGCGCTACCATGGTGGTGGTGGTGTGGGCAAACGTATTGTTGGATGTGTGGGCTACCGTGGTGGTGGTGTGAACTACCATGGTGGTGGTGGTGTGGGATATTCTGTGATGGTGGTGTTGTGGGATATTCCGTGGTGGTAGTGGTGTGGGCTACCATGGTGGAGGTGGTGTGGGCTACCATGGTGGTGGTGGTGTGGGCTACCATGGTGGTGGTGTGGGCAACTGTGATGATGGATGTGTGGGCTACCATGGTGGTGGTGGTGTGGGCTACCATGGTGGTGGTGGTGTGGGCTACCGTGGTGGTGGTTTGGGCTACCATGGTGGAGGTGGTGTGGGCTACCATGGTGGTGGTGGTGTGGGCTACCATGGTAGTGGTGGTGTGGGCTACCGTGGTGGTGGAGGGGGTGTGGGCTACCATGGTGGTGTCGTGGGCAACTTTGGTGGTGGATGTGTGGGCTGCCGTGGTGGTGGTGTGCGCTACCATGGTGGTGGTGGTGTGGGCTAACGTATTGGTGGATGTGTGGGCTACCGTGGTGGTGGTGTGAACTACCATGGTGGTGGTGGTGTGGGATATTCCGTGGTGGTGGTGTTGTGGGATATTCCCTGGTGGTAGTGGTGTGGGCTACGATGGTGGTGGAGGTGGTGTGGGCTACCGTGGTGGTGGTTTGGACTACCATTGTGGAGGTGGTGTGGGCTACCATGGTGCTGGAGGTGGTGTGGGCTACTGTGGTGGTGGTCTGGGATACCATGGTGGTGGTGGTGTGGGCTACTGTGGTGGTGGTGTGTGCTACCATGGTGGTGGTGGTGGTGTGGATTACCGTGGTGGTGGTGTGGGCTACCATGGTGGAGGTGGTGTGGGCTACCATGGTGGTGGTGGTGTGGGCTACCGTGGTGGTGGAGGTGGTGTGGGCTACCGTGGTGGTGGTTTGGACTACCATTGTGGAGGTGGTGTGGGCTACCATGGTGCTGGAGGTGGTGTGGGCTACTGTGGTGGTGGTCTGGGATACCATGGTGGTGGTGGTGTGGGCTACTGTGGTGGTGGTGTGGGCTACCATGGTGGTGGTGGTGGTGTGGATTACCGTGGTGGTGGTGTGGGCTACCATGGTGGAGGTGGTGTGGGCTACCATGGTGGTGGTGGTGTGGGCTACCGTGGTGGTGGAGGTGGTGTGGGCTACCATGGTGGTGTGGGCTAACGTGGTGGTGGTTTGGACTACCATTGTGGAGGTGGTGTGGGCTACCATGGTGCTGGAGGTGGTGTGGGCTACCATGGTGGTGGTGGTGTGGGCAACTTTGGTGATGGATGTGTGGGCTACCATGGTGGTGGTGGTGTGGGCTACCATGGTGGTGGTGGTGTGGTTTACCGTGGTGGTGGTTTGGGCTACCATGGTGGAGGTGGTGTGGGCTACCATGGTGGTGGTGGTGTGGGCTACCATGGTGGTGGTGGTGTGGGCTACCGTGGTGGTGGAGGGGGTGTGGGCTACCATGGTGGTGGTGTGGGCAACTTTGGTGGCGGATGTGTGGGCTACCGTGGTGGTGGTGTGCGCTACCATGGTGGTGGTGGTGTGGGCAAACGTATTGTTGGATGTGTGGGCTACCGTGGTGGTGGTGTGAACTACCATGGTGGTGGTGGTGTGGGATATTCCGTGGTGGTGGTGTTGTGGGATATTCCCTGGTGGTAGTGGTGTGGGCTACGATGGTGGTGGAGGTGGTGTGGGCTACCGTGGTGGTGGTTTGGACTACCATTGTGGAGGTGGTGTGGGCTACCATGGTGCTGGAGGTGGTGTGGGCTACTGTGGTGGTGGTCTGGGATACCATGGTGGTGGTGGTGTGGGCTACTGTGGTGGTGGTGTGGGCTACCATGGTGGTGGTGGTGGTGTGGATTACCGTGGTGGTGGTGTGGGCTACCATGGTGGAGGTGGTGTGGGCTACCATGGTGGTGGTGGTGTGGGCTACCGTGGTGGTGGAGGTGGTGTGGGCTACCGTGGTGGTGGTTTGGACTACCATTGTGGAGGTGGTGTGGGCTACCATGGTGCTGGAGGTGGTGTGGGCTACTGTGGCGGTGGTCTGGGATACCATGGTGGTGGTGGTGTGGGCTGGTGTGGTGGTGGTGTGGGCTACCGTGGTGGTGTTTTTGGCTACCATGGTGGAGGTGGTGTGGGCTACCATGGTGGTGGTGGTGTGGGCTACCGTGGTGGTAGTTTGGGCTACCATGGTGGAGGTGGTGTGGGCTACCATGGTGGTGGTGTGGGCAACTGTGGTGATGGATGTGTGGGCTACCATGGTGGTGGTGGTGTGGGCTACCATGGTGGTGTTGGTGTGGTTTACCGTGGTGGTGGTTTGGGCTACCATGGTGGAGGTGGTGTGGGCTACCATGGTGGTGGTGGTGTGGGCTACCATGGTGGTGGTGGTGTGGGCTACCGTGGCGGTGGAGGGGGTGTGGGCTACCATGGTGGTGGTGTGGGCAACTTTGGTGGCGGATGTGTGGGCTACCGTGGTGGTGGTGTGCGCTACCATGGTGGTGGTGGTGTGGGCAAACGTATTGTAGGATGTGTGGGCTACCGTGGTGGTGGTGTGAACTACCATGGTGGTGGTGGTGTGGGATATTCTGTGATGGTGGTGTTGTGGGATATTCCGTGGTGGTAGTGGTGTGGGCTACCATGGTGGAGGTGGTGTGGGCTACCATGGTGGTGGTGGTGTGGGCTACCATGGTGGTGGTGTGGGCAACTGTGGTGATGGATGTGTGGGCTACCATGGTGGTGGTGGTGTGGGCTACCATGGTGGTGGTGGTGTGGGCTACCGTGGTGGTGGTTTGGGCTACCATGGTGGAGGTGGTGTGGGCTACCATGGTGGTGGTGGTGTGGGCTACCATGGTAGTGGTGGTGTGGGCTACCGTGGTGGTGGAGGGGGTGTGGGCTACCATGGTGGTGTCGTGGGCAACTTTGGTGGTGGATGTGTGGGCTGCCGTGGTGGTGGTGTGCGCTACCATGGTGGTGGTGGTGTGGGCTAACGTATTGGTGGATGTGTGGGCTACCGTGGTGGTGGTGTGAACTACCATGGTGGTGGTGGTGTGGAATATTCCGTGGTGGTGGTGTTGTGGGATATTCCCTGGTGGTAGTGGTGTGGGCTACGATGGTGGTGGAGGTGGTGTGGGCTACCGTGGTGGTGGTTTGGACTACCATTGTGGAGGTGGTGTGGGCTACCATGGTGCTGGAGGTGGTGTGGGCTACTGTGGTGGTGGTCTGGGATACCATGGTGGTGGTGGTGTGGGCTACTGTGGTGGTGGTGTGGGCTACCATGGTGGTGGTGGTGGTGTGGATTCCCGTGGTGGTGGTGTGGGCTACCATGGTGGAGGTGGTGTGGGCTACCATGGTGGTGGTGGTGTGGGCTACCGTGGTGGTGGAGGTGGTGTGGGCTACCGTGGTGGTGGTTTGGACTACCATTGTGGAGGTGGTGTGGGCTACCATGGTGCTGGAGGTGGTGTGGGCTACTGTGGTGGTGGTCTGGGATACCATGGTGGTGGTGGTGTGGGCTACTGTGGTGGTGGTGTGGGCTACCATGGTGGTGGTGGTGGTGTGGATTACCGTGGTGGTGGTGTGGGCTACCATGGTGGAGGTGGTGTGGGCTACCATGGTGGTGGTGGTGTGGGCTACCGTGGTGGTGGAGGTGGTGTGGGCTACCATGGTGGTGTGGGCTAACGTGGTGGTGGTTTGGACTACCATTGTGGAGGTGGTGTGGGCTACCATGGTGCTGGAGGTGGTGTGGGCTACTGTGGTGGTGGTGTGGGCAACTGTGGTGATGGATGTGTGGGCTACCATGGTGGTGGTGGTGTGGGCTACCATGGTGGTGGTGGTGTGGTTTACCGTGGTGGTGGTTTGGGCTACCATGGTGGAGGTGGTGTGGGCTACCATGGTGGTGGTGGTGTGGGCTACCATGGTGGTGGTGGTGTGGGCTACCGTGGTGGTGGAGGGGGTGTGGGCTACCATGGTGGTGGTGTGGGCAACTTTGGTGGCGGATGTGTGGGCTACCGTGGTGGTGGTGTGCGCTACCATGGTGGTGGTGGTGTGGGATATTCCGTGGTGGTGGTGTTGTGGGATATTCCCTGGTGGTAGTGGTGTGGGCTACGATGGTGGTGGAGGTGGTGTGGGCTACCGTGGTGGTGGTTTGGACTACCATTGTGGAGGTGGTGTGGGCTACCATGGTGCTGGAGGTGGTGTGGGCTACTGTGGTGGTGGTCTGGGATACCATGGTGGTGGTGGTGTGGGCTACTGTGGTGGTGGTGTGGGCTACCATGGTGGTGGTGGTGGTGTGGATTACCGTGGTGGTGGTGTGGGCTACCATGGTGGAGGTGGTGTGGGCTACCATGGTGGTGGTGGTGTGGGCTACCGTGGTGGTGGAGGTGGTGTGGGCTACCGTGGTGGTGGTTTGGACTACCATTGTGGAGGTGGTGTGGGCTACCATGGTGCTGGAGGTGGTGTGGGCTACTGTGGTGGTGGTCTGGGATACCATGGTGGTGGTGGTGTGGGCTACTGTGGTGGTGGTGTGGGCTACCATGGTGGTGGTGGTGGTGTGGATTACCGTGGTGGTGGTGTGGGCTACCATGGTGGAGGTGGTGTGGGCTACCATGGTGGTGGTGGTGTGGGCTACCGTGGTGGTGGAGGTGGTGTGGGCTACCATGGTGGTGTGGGCTAACGTGGTGGTGGTTTGGACTACCATTGTGGAGGTGGTGTGGGCTACCATGGTGCTGGAGGTGGTGTGGGCTACTGTGGTGGTGGTGTGGGCAACTGTGGTGATGGATGTGTGGGCTACCATGGTGGTGGTGGTGTGGTTTACCGTGGTGGTGGTTTGGGCTACCATGGTGGAGGTGGTGTGGGCTACCATGGTGGTGGTGGTGTGGGCTACCATGGTGGTGGTGGTGTGGGCTACCGTGGTGGTGGAGGGGGTGTGGGCTACCATGGTGGTGGTGTGGGCAACTTTGGTGGCGGATGTGTGGGCTACCGTGGTGGTGGTGTGCGCTACCATGGTGGTGGTGGTGTGGGCAAACGTATTGTTGGATGTGTGGGCTACCGTGGTGGTGGTGTGAACTACCATGGTGGTGGTGGTGTGGGATATTCTGTGATGGTGGTGTTGTGGGATATTCCGTGGTGGTAGTGGTGTGGGCTACCATGGTGGAGGTGGTGTGGGCTACCATGGTGGTGGTGGTGTGGGCTACCATGGTGGTGGTGTGGGCAACTGTGGTGATGGATGTGTGGGCTACCATGGTGGTGGTGGTGTGGGCTACCATGGTGGTGGTGGTGTGGGCTACCGTGGTGGTGGTTTGGGCTACCATGGTGGTGGTGGTGTGGGCTACTGTGGTGGTGGTGTGGGCTACCATGGTGGTGGTGGTGGTGTGGATTCCCGTGGTGGTGGTGTGGGCTACCATGGTGGAGGTGGTGTGGGCTACCATGGTGGTGGTGGTGTGGGCTACCGTGGTGGTGGAGGTGGTGTGGGCTACCGTGGTGGTGGTTTGGACTACCATTGTGGAGGTGGTGTGGGCTACCATGGTGCTGGAGGTGGTGTGGGCTACTGTGGTGGTGGTCTGGGATACCATGGTGGTGGTGGTGTGGGCTACTGTGGTGGTGGTGTGGGCTACCATGGTGGTGGTGGTGGTGTGGATTACCGTGGTGGTGGTGTGGGCTACCATGGTGGAGGTGGTGTGGGCTACCATGGTGGTGGTGGTGTGGGCTACCGTGGTGGTGGAGGTGGTGTGGGCTACCATGGTGGTGTGGGCTAACGTGGTGGTGGTTTGGACTACCATTGTGGAGGTGGTGTGGGCTACCATGGTGCTGGAGGTGGTGTGGGCTACTGTGGTGGTGGTGTGGGCAACTGTGGTGATGGATGTGTGGGCTACCATGGTGGTGGTGGTGTGGGCTACCATGGTGGTGGTGGTGTGGTTTACCGTGGTGGTGGTTTGGGCTACCATGGTGGAGGTGGTGTGGGCTACCATGGTGGTGGTGGTGTGGGCTACCATGGTGGTGGTGGTGTGGGCTACCGTGGTGGTGGAGGGGGTGTGGGCTACCATGGTGGTGGTGTGGGCAACTTTGGTGGCGGATGTGTGGGCTACCGTGGTGGTGGTGTGCGCTACCATGGTGGTGGTGGTGTGGGATATTCCGTGGTGGTGGTGTTGTGGGATATTCCCTGGTGGTAGTGGTGTGGGCTACGATGGTGGTGGAGGTGGTGTGGGCTACCGTGGTGGTGGTTTGGACTACCATTGTGGAGGTGGTGTGGGCTACCATGGTGCTGGAGGTGGTGTGGGCTACTGTGGTGGTGGTCTGGGATACCATGGTGGTGGTGGTGTGGGCTACTGTGGTGGTGGTGTGGGCTACCATGGTGGTGGTGGTGGTGTGGATTACCGTGGTGGTGGTGTGGGCTACCATGGTGGAGGTGGTGTGGGCTACCATGGTGGTGGTGGTGTGGGCTACCGTGGTGGTGGAGGTGGTGTGGGCTACCGTGGTGGTGGTTTGGACTACCATTGTGGAGGTGGTGTGGGCTACCATGGTGCTGGAGGTGGTGTGGGCTACTGTGGTGGTGGTCTGGGATACCATGGTGGTGGTGGTGTGGGCTACTGTGGTGGTGGTGTGGGCTACCATGGTGGTGGTGGTGGTGTGGATTACCGTGGTGGTGGTGTGGGCTACCATGGTGGAGGTGGTGTGGGCTACCATGGTGGTGGTGGTGTGGGCTACCGTGGTGGTGGAGGTGGTGTGGGCTACCATGGTGGTGTGGGCTAACGTGGTGGTGGTTTGGACTACCATTGTGGAGGTGGTGTGGGCTACCATGGTGCTGGAGGTGGTGTGGGCTACTGTGGTGGTGGTGTGGGCAACTGTGGTGATGGATGTGTGGGCTACCATGGTGGTGGTGGTGTGGTTTACCGTGGTGGTGGTTTGGGCTACCATGGTGGAGGTGGTGTGGGCTACCATGGTGGTGGTGGTGTGGGCTACCATGGTGGTGGTGGTGTGGGCTACCGTGGTGGTGGAGGGGGTGTGGGCTACCATGGTGGTGGTGTGGGCAACTTTGGTGGCGGATGTGTGGGCTACCGTGGTGGTGGTGTGCGCTACCATGGTGGTGGTGGTGTGGGCAAACGTATTGTTGGATGTGTGGGCTACCGTGGTGGTGGTGTGAACTACCATGGTGGTGGTGGTGTGGGATATTCTGTGATGGTGGTGTTGTGGGATATTCCGTGGTGGTAGTGGTGTGGGCTACCATGGTGGAGGTGGTGTGGGCTACCATGGTGGTGGTGGTGTGGGCTACCATGGTGGTGGTGTGGGCAACTGTGGTGATGGATGTGTGGGCTACCATGGTGGTGGTGGTGTGGGCTACCATGGTGGTGGTGGTGTGGGCTACCGTGGTGGTGGTTTGGGCTACCATGGTGGAGGTGGTGTGGGCTACCATGGTGGTGGTGGTGTGGGCTACCATGGTAGTGGTGGTGTGGGCTACCGTGGTGGTGGAGGGGGTGTGGGCTACCATGGTGGTGTCGTGGGCAACTTTGGTGGTGGATGTGTGGGCTACCGTGGTGGTGGTGTGCGCTACCATGGTGGTGGTGGTGTGGGCTAACGTATTGGTGGATGTGTGGGCTACCGTGGTGGTCGTGTGAACTACCATGGTGGTGGTGGTGTGGGATATTCCGTGGTGGTGGTGTTGTGGGATATTCCCTGGTGGTAGTGGTGTGGGCTACGATGGTGGTGGAGGTGGTGTGGGCTACCGTGGTGGTGGTTTGGACTACCATTGTGGAGGTGGTGTGGGCTACCATGGTGCTGGAGGTGGTGTGGGCTACTGTGGCGGTGGTCTGGGATACCATGGTGGTGGTGGTGTGGGCTACTGTGGTGGTGGTGTGGGCTACCATGGTGGTGGTGGTGGTGTGGATTACCGTGGTGGTGGTGTGGGCTACCATGGTGGAGGTGGTGTGGGCTACCATGGTGGTGGTGGTGTGGGCTACCGTGGTGGTGGAGGGGGTGTGGGCTACCATGGTGGTGGTGTGGGCAACTGTGGTGGTGGATGTGTGGGCTACCGTGGTGGTGGTGTGGGCTACCATAGTGGTGGTGGTGTAGGCTACTTTGGTGGTGGTGTGGGATATAACGTGGTGGTGGTGGTGGTGTGGGCTACTGTGGTGGTGGTGTGGGATATCAAATCAAATCAAATCAAATCAAATTTATTTATATAGCCCTTCGTACATCAGCTGATATCTCAAAGTGCTGAACAGAAACCCAGCCTAAAACCCCAAACAGCAAGCAATGCAGGTGTAGAAGCACGGTGGCTAGGAAAAACTCCCTAGAAAGGCCAAAACCTAGGAAGAAACCTAGAGAGGAACCAGGCTATGTGGGGTGGCCAGTCCTCTTCTGGCTGTGCCGGGTGGAGATTATAACAAAACATGGTCAAGATGTTCAAATGTTCATAAATGACCAGCATGGTCGAAAAATATTAAGGCAGAACAGTTGAAACTGGAGCAGCAGCACAGCCAGGTGGACTGGGGACAGCAAGGAGTCATCATGTCAGGTAGTCCTGGGGCATGGTCCTAGGGCTCAGGTCCTCCGAGAGAGAGAAAGAGAGAAGGAGAGAATTAGAGAACGCACACCTAGATTCACACAGGACACCGAATAGGACAGGAGAAGTACTAGGATATACCTTGGTGGTGGTGGTGTGGGCTACTGTGATGGTAGTGGTGGTGTGGGCTACTGTGATGGTAGTGGTGGTGTGGGCTACCATGGTGGTGGAGGTGGTGTGGACTACCGTGTTGGTGGTGGTGTGGGCTACCATGGTGGTGGTGTGAACTACCATGGTTGTGGTCGTGTGGGCTACCATGGTGGTGGTGGTGGTGTGGGCTACCGTTGTGGAGGTGGTGGTGTGGGCTAATGTGGTGGTGGTGGTGTGGGATGTTCCGTGGTGGTGGTGGTGCGGGATACCATTGTGGTGGTTGTGTGGGCTACTGTGGTGGTGGTGTGGGCTACCATGGTGGTGTTGTGGGCTACCATGGTGGTGGAGGTGGTTTGGAATACCGTGGTGGTGGTGTGGGCTACCATGGTGGTGGTGGTGTGGGCTACCATGGTGGTGGAGTTGGTATGGGATACCATGGTGGTGGTGTGGGCTACCTTGGTGGTGGTGGTGGTGTGGGCTACTGTGGTGGTGGAGGTGGTGTGGGCTACCACGGTGGTGGTGTGGGCTACCATGGTGGTGGTGTGGGCTACCGTGGTGGTGGTGGTGTGGGCTACCATGGTGGTGGTGTGGGCTACCGTGGTGTTGGAGGTGGTGTGGGATATTCCTTGGTGGTGGTGGTGTGGGCTACTGTGATGGTGGTGGTGATGTGGGCTACCATGGTGGTGGTGGTGTGGGTGGTGGTGGGCTCCTATGTTGGTGGAGGTGGTGTGGGCTACTGTGGTAGTGGTGTGGGCTACCATGGTGGTGTTTGTGTGGGCCATCGTGGTGGTGGAGGTGGCGTGGGCTACCATGGTGGTGGTGGTGTGGACTACCATGGTGGTGGTGGTGTGGGCTACCATGGTGGTGTTGGTGTGGGCTACTGTGGTGGTGGTGTGGGCTACCATGGTGGTATTGTGGGCTACCATGGTGGTGGAGGTGGTTTGGAATACCGTGGTGGTGGTGTGGGCTACCATGGTGGTGGTGGTGTGGGCTACCATGGTGGTGGAGTTGGTATGGGATACCATGATGGTGGTGTGGGCTACCTTGGTGGTGGTGGTGGTGTGGGCTACTGTGGTGGTGGTGGTGTGGGCTACTGTGGTGGTGGTGGTGTGGGCTACTGTGGTGGTGGTGTGGGATATTCCTTGGTGGTGGTGGTGTGGGATATTCCTTGGTTGTGGTGGTGTGGGCTACTGTGGTGGTTGTGTGGGCTACTGTGATGGTAGTGGTGGTGTGGGCTACCATGGTGGTGGTGGTGTGGGCTACCGTGGTGGTGGTGGTGTGGGCTACCATGGTGGTGGTGTGGGCTACCGTGGTGTTGGAGGTGGTGTGGGATATTCCTTGGTGGTGGTGGTGTGGGCTACTGTGATGGTGGTGGTGATGTGGGCTACCATGGTGGTGGTGGTGTGGGTGGTGGTGGGCTCCTATGTTGGTGGAGGTGGTGTGGGCTACTGTGGTAGTGGTGTGGGCTACCATGGTGGTGTTTGTGTGGGCCATCGTGGTGGTGGAGGTGGCGTGGGCTACCATGGTGGTGGTGGTGTGGACTACCATGGTGGTGGTGGTGTGGGCTACCATGGTGGTGTTGGTGTGGGCTACTGTGGTGGTGGTGTGGGCTACCATGGTGGTATTGTGGGCTACCATGGTGGTGGAGGTGGTTTGGAATACCGTGGTGGTGGTGTGGGCTACCATGGTGGTGGTGGTGTGGGCTACCATGGTGGTGGAGTTGGTATGGGATACCATGATGGTGGTGTGGGCTACCTTGGTGGTGGTGGTGGTGTGGGCTACTGTGGTGGTGGTGGTGTGGGCTACTGTGGTGGTGGTGGTGTGGGCTACTGTGGTGGTGGTGTGGGATATTCCTTGGTGGTGGTGGTGTGGGATATTCCTTGGTGGTGGTGGTGTGGGCTACTGTGGTGGTTGTGTGGGCTACTGTGATGGTAGTGGTGGTGTGGGCTACCATGGTGGTGGTGGTGTGGGCTACCGTGGTGGTGGTGTGAACTCCGTGGTTGTGGTGGTAGTTGTGTGGGCTACTGTGGTGGTAGTTGTGTGGGCTACCGTGGTGGTAGTTGTGTGGGCTACCGTGGTGGTGGTGTGGGCTACCGTGGTGGTAGTTGTGTGGGCTACCGTGGTGGTAGTTGTGCGGGCTACTGTGGTGGTGGTTGTGTGGGCTACCGTGGTGGTAGTTGTGTGGGCTACCGTGGTGGTTGTTGTGTGGGCTACCGTGGTGGTAGTTGTGTGGGCTACCGTGGTGGTAGTTGTGTGGGCTACTGTGGTGGTAGTTGTGTGGGCTGCCGTGGTGGTAGTTGTGTGGGCTACCGTGGTGGTGGTGTGGGCTACCGTGGTGGTAGTTGTGTGGGCTACCGTGGTGGTAGTTGTGTGGGCTACCGTGGTGGTAGTTGTTTGGGCTACCGTGGTGGTAGTTGTGTGGGCTACTGTGGTGGTGGTAGTTGTGTGGGCTACCGTGGTGGTGGTTGTGTTGGCTACCGTGGTGGTGGTTGTGTGGGCTACCGTGGTGGTGGTAGTTGTGTGGGCTACCGTGGTGGTAGTTGTGTGGGCTACCATGGTGGTGGTAGTTGTGTGGGCTACCATGGTGGTGGTAGTTGTGTGGGCTACCGTGGTGGTGGTGGTGTGGGCTACCGTGGTGGTAGTTGTGTGGGCTACTGTGGTGGTGGTTGTGTGGGCTACCGTGGTGGTAGTTGTGTGGGCTACTGTGGTGATGGTTGTGTGGGCTACTGTGGTGGTAGTTGTGTGGGCTACTGTGGTGGTGGTTGTGTGGGCTACTGTGGTGGTAGTTGTGTTGGCTACCGTGGTGGTGGTGGTGTGGGCTACTGTGATGGTGGTGGTGGTGTGGGCTACTGTGGTGGTGGTGGTGGTGTGGGCTACTGTGGTGGTGGTGGTGTGGGCTACCGTGGTGGTGGTGCTGTGGGCTACTGTGGTGGTGGTGATGGTGTGGGCTACTGTGGTGGTGGTGGTGTGGGCTACCGTGGTGGTGGTTCTGTGGGCTACCGTGGTGGTGGTGCTGTTGGCTACCGTGGTGGTGGTGGTGTGGGCTACTGTGGTGGTGGTGGTGGTGTGGGCTACTGTGGTGGTGGTGGTAGTGTGGGCTACTGTGGTGGTGGTTGTGTGGGCTACTGTGGTGGTAGTTGTGTTGGCTACTGTGGTGGTGGTGTGGGCTACTGTGGTGGTGGTGTGGGCTACTGTGGTGGTGGTGGTGGTGTGGGCTACCGTGGTGGTAGTTGTGTGGGCTACCGTGGTGGTGGTTCAAACATACATTTTCTTATTCCATTCAATTCTAATCCTAATCCAACCTAATATATTTCTCCCATTACCTTCTAAACATCCACCATTTTAAACGTTCCAACTCCATTAGATTATCAACCTCCTCCTCTAACAAACATAGTCAATATGCATCACACCTTACAGCAAACAACAATATAACATTCTACCATTTTACTGCACTACTTTAACTCCCCTTTAATATTTCACAATGTTTATTTCACAATGTTTATTTCACAATGTTTATTTCACAATGTTTATTTCACAATGTTTTCAACCTTTAACATTTAACATATTTAACCTTGAATTTTCACTTCAATAAACCTCAGTCACAATAAAAAAAGAATAATTTACTCTCATTTTTCTTATTTTCTTTTAATCAATGTCAAATCTCTTATCAATGTTCTCTGTGCTCCATGTGTAAGTGAAAGGGGAAGCGCTTCATGAGTATGAGTGTATGCAAATGGGGCCTTCCTACCTATGCACTCTGTCACTTTAATGTCACAGAAAACAGTATATAACTCAACAGGTGGTCCCTATATAGTGGTCACCATATCTATAACTCAACAGGTGGTCCCTATTTAGTGGTCCCTATATCTATAACTCAACAGAGCTTTATTGAATCTTTCCTTCCTCTTGTGACGGGACATTGGGACTTCAGTACAGCCTACTCCATCATCATCATCATCATCATCAAATTCTTCATCCTCCAGCGACAGAATCTGCAGAGGGGCCGTCAGGTTGTCCAGTGGTCTCAGCTTCCTGGAAGTTGAGTATGGACGCATGGCGTCCAGCATGGCTTTGTACAGCTGCCCAGATGAAGGGTCTTCCATCAGGAGAGAATCCGGGGTCACCCCCCGTCTCAGTTGGCCCACAAGCTGGTGCACCAGAGTGCCCTTGTACAGCCTAGACTCCAACAGGGAAACAACAGAGGGTTGAATTAGCTGTGTTGCTGCTGGGCTAGAAAACAATGTGAAGGAATACCACTGGTCTACTCTAGAGGTTAGAGGTTAGAGGTTAGGGTTGTTTTAGGAAGGGACACCTTACCAGGCACACTGAGGCTCAGGTAGAGGGAAGCACAGCAGTTGGTTCAGGTCAAGGCAATCCCTCATGCAGCGCTTCCATTGGCTATAGGCGTGGACCACACCCAGGTCTGGACTCATAGCACGTCTCTGAATCAGCCCTCTCATCCTCTCCAACACTGGTCTCTCCTCTATAAACCCTGATACACAAGAAGGGGAGGAGTCATTGGCTGCACTTCACGTACTTTATTTATAAATTCCAAGTTGTGTGTGGCTGTGTGTGTGTTTTCATTCATGCTCTGGTCCATACCTCTCTGGCTCTTCCTCTGTCTGCAGAGCTCTCCGAACACAAGTCCTAGTAGCAGGGCCTGCAGGAGAGGATGGTCTGGTCGGGGATGGGCGTGCCTCAGCCAGTAGTAGGTAACAGCCACAGGAAGTCCCAGATGAGGTGGGACACCATTCAAAGTGGACTGGGACACACCAACGGTCTCCAAAAACACCTCAAGCCGCACTAAATGTGGAGCCTAAGAGACAGAACAAGAGAATGAGAATTAATTTCAGAATCAACAGCAGCATGTTTATATTATACTGTATACTACATCACGTCTACATACCTGATATACTGTATACTACATCACGTCTACATACCTGATATACTGTATACTACATCACGTCTACATACCTGATATACTGTATACTACATCATGTCTACATACCTGTATACTACACATACCTGATATACTGTATACTACATCACGTCTACATACCTGATATACTGTATACTACATCACGTCTACATACCTGATATACTGTATACTACATCATGTCTACATACCTGATATACTGTATACTACATCACGTCTACATACCTGATATACTGTATACTACATCACGTCTACATACCTGATATACTGTATACTATATCATGTCTACATACCTGATATACTGTATACTACATCATGTCTACATACCTGATATACTGTATACTACATCACGTCTACATACCTGATATACTGTATACTACATCATGTCTACATACCTGATATACTGTATACTACATGATATACTGTATACTACATCATGTGTGTATACTACAGCTACATACCTGATATACTGTATACTACATCATGTCTGATATACTGTATACTACATCATGCAGATATACTGTATACTACATCATGGGTATACATGGCATTAACCTTGCTGCTGGTCAGGTTTGTTTCTTCCCTGTCATACTCCTCCACTTCCCTCCCTTCACCCAGCAGCAGCCCGTAGAATACGAATAAAATAAAGTATGGGCCGAGAGGTGATGTTCCCACTGGGTAAGCTGTGATCTTCCACTTGGATACCCTGTATCACTGGCCTCCGCTGCAGAATGTATATCATGTAGGGGGGAAGTGTCCCCTTCGTCAACGGCAGCAGAGTCCAGTCTGGAAGGACACTCAGATGGTCTGGGAGAAGGCCGGCATCAGGCGCCTCGCCATCATTGAAGAAACGCTCCAGGCAACCGGGTTGAATCTGGTATGTTTCTATGCCCTGAGAGAGGGCCTGGATGGCAGCATCCATGTTGTTTTCCCCATGACCGATGAGGAGGGGCACATTGTCCAAGGCCTCCTGCTTCTCCTGGAAACTGGCCAGCCATTTCAGCAACTTGTTGAAAAAGACAACCCCTTCCCAAGCACAAAAAACAACACACATATATATATATATATATATATATATATATATATAATATAAAGCAGGCATTTAATATACCTTTGAGCATCAATTACACCAGTTATTAATTACACTTTGGATGGTGTATCAATACACCCAGTCACAATAAAGATACAGGTATCCTTACTAACTCAGTTGCCAGAGAGGAAGGAAACTGCTCAGGGATTTCACCTTGAGGTCAATGGTGACGTTAATGGCTGTGATAGGAGAAAACTGAGGATCAACAACATTGTAGTTATTCCACAATACTAACCTAATTGACAGAGTGAAAATAAGGAAGCCTGTACAGCAGAGATCTCCAACCTTTTCTAGCATGACAGCTACATAAAGAAAAATGAATTTCACGAGCTACTCATTTTTTTAATAGCTTTCAAATCGTCAAATTCTTCTCCTCTCCTCAACCCTGCAACTCTTCCCCTGTTCCTTGTACAAGATATGTGTTTTCTGGCAATATATAATAGTCAAATAACAACTCTAAGGGGGCCCTATAAAATGTTATTTTGAATTATTCCAAATTCTGTTTTTTACTCTCAATATTACAATTATTCAGAGAGAAAAACACGGAAATTGATGTTCTGAGTCCATGTCAATGCTTAAATCACATCAACAGAAAAATGTAGAGGTCTGAAAAAAAAATGCTAACAAATGTAAAAAAAATCTGTAATTCCCCTTTAATTGTACATCTAGCAGGAGAGGAATGTATTGGTTTAGCAATGTTTCTGCTGTTAGGCCTACTGCTGCAGCACATCATGGCAGAGACTGCTAAACAATGGCCTCCTAATTTATGCAAATCATCATGATATCCAAAACCATTCAAAAGTTTGGGGTCACTTAGAAATGTCCTTTTTTTTTAAAGAAAAACACAATATTTGGCCACACAAATAACATCAAATTGATTAGAAATACAGTGTAGAAATTGTTAATGTTGTAAATGACTATTGGAGCTGCAATTGGAAGATTTGTTATGGAATATCTACATAGGCTACAGAGGCCCATTATCAGCAACCATCACTCCTGTGTTCCAATGGCACGTTGTGTTAGCTAATCTGTCATGTACTGTCATGTTGTGTCTTGTCTCTGTCCTTTCCCTTCACCCTGTCTCCCTCTGCTGGTCGTTGTTAGGTTACCTTTTCTCCTCCTCTTTCCCCCAGCTGTGCCTTGTCTCCTCCTAACTACCCATTCACCCCGTTTCCCACCTGTTCCCTTTTTTCCCTCTGATTAGGTCCCTATATCTCTCTCTGTTTTTGTTCCTGTCCTTGTCGGATTCTTGTTTGTTGTGTTTCATGCCTGAACCAGACTGTCGTCATGTTTGCTGTAACCTTGTCTTGTCCTGTCGGAATCTGCCGGTCCGTCTGAGCCTACCTATGTTTGGTAATTAAAGAAGCTCTGTCTAAGTTAATTCGCTTTTGGGTCCTCATTCACGCACCGTAACAGAAGAATCCGACCAAGAATGGACCCAGCGACTTCGGATCCTCTCCACTCAGCCGTCGGGATCCAGGGAGCGATGCTAGGCAGACACGAGCAGGAAGTGTCTGCTGCTCGACATGCCGTTGAGACCCTGGCCACCCAAGTCTCCAACCTCACAGAACAGGTTCACCATCTCCGCCTCGATCCACCGGCCACTTCCAGGGCTTTCGAATCTCCGGAGCCCAGAATCAATAACCCGCCGTGTTACTCTGGGGAGCCCACTGAATGCCGCTCGTTCCTCACCCAGTGTGATATTGTGTTTTCTCTCCAGCCCAACACTTACTCCAGGAGCACTGCTCGTGTCGCCTACGTCATATCTCTCCTTATTGGACGGGCTCGTGAGTGGGGCACGGCAATCTGGGAGGCAAGGGCTGAGTGTACTAACCAGTATCAGGACTTTAAGGAGGAGATGATACGGGTTTTTGATCGATCTGTTTTTGGGGAGGAGGCTTCCAGGGCCCTGTCTTCCCTATGTCAAGGCAATCGATCCATAACAGACTACTCTATTGAGTTTCGCACTCTTGCTGTCTCCAGTGGCTGGAACGAGCCGGCCTTGCTCGCTCGTCTTCTGGAGGGTTTCCGCGCAGAGGTAAAGGATGAGATTCTCTCCCGGGAGGTTCCTTCCAGCGTGGATTCCTTGATTGAACTCGCTATTCGCATTGAGCGACGGGTTGATCTTCGTCACCGACCTCGTTTAAAGGAGCTCGCGCTCTCCGTCGCCTCCCTCTCCGCATCACTACCATCTTCCTCTGCCGGCTCGGGTGCTGAGCCCATGCAGCTGGGAGGTATCCGCATCTCGACTAAGGAGAGGGAACGGAGAATCACCAACCGCCTCTGTCTCTATTGCGGTTCCGCTGGTCATTTTGTCACTTCATGTCCAGTAAAAGGCCAGAGCTCGTCAGTAAGCGGAGGGCTACTGGTGAGCGCTACTACTCCTGTCTCTCCTTCAAGATCCTGCACTACCTTGTCGGTCCATCTACGCTGGACCGGTTCGTCAGCTTCCTGCAGTGCATTAATAGACTCTGGGGCGGAGGGCTGTTTTATGGACGAGACCTGGGCTCGGGAACATGACATTCCTCTCAGACAGTTAAAGGAGCCCACGGCCTTGTTCGCCCTGGATGGTAGTCCTCTCCCCAGGATTCAGCGTGAGACGCTACCTTTAACCCTCACTGTTTCTGGTAATCATAGTGAAACCATTTCTTTTTTAATTTTTCGTTCACCTTTTACACCTGTTGTTTTGGGCCATCCCTGGCTAGTTTGTCATAATCCTTCCATTAATTGGTCTAGTAATTCTATCCTCTCCTGGAACGTCTCTTGTCATGTGAAATGTTTAATGTCTGCTATCCCTCCTGTTTCCTCTGTCTCTTCTTCACAGGAGGAGCCTGGTGATTTGACAGGGGTGCCGGAGGAATATCACGATCAGCGCACGGTGTTCAGTCGGTCCAGGGCCACCTCTCTTCCTCCACACCGGTCGTATGATTGTAGTATTGATCTCCTTCCGGGAACCACCCCCCCCCCCCGGGGTAGACTATACTCTCTGTCGGCTCCCGAACGTAAGGCTCTCGAAGATTATTTGTCTGTAGCTCTTGACGCCGGTACCATAGTCCCCTCCTCCTCTCCCGCCGGAGCGGGGTTTTTTTTTGTCAAGAAGAAGGACGGGTCTCTGCGCCCCTGCATAGATTATCGAGGGCTGAATGACATAACAGTGAAGAATCGTTATCCGCTTCCTCTTATGTCTTCAGCCTTCGAGATCCTGCAGGGAGCCAGGTTTTTCACTAAGTTGGACCTTCGTAACGCTTACCATCTCGTGCGCATCAGGGAGGGGGACGAGTGGAAGACGGCGTTTAACACTCCGTTAGGGCACTTTGAATACCGGGTTCTTCCTTTCGGCCTCGCTAACGCTCCAGCTGTCTTTCAGGCATTAGTCAATGATGTCCTGAGAGACATGCTGAACATCTTTGTTTTCGTTTACCTTGACGATATCCTGATTTTTTCACCGTCACTCCAGATTCATGTTCAGCACGTTCGACGTGTCCTCCAGCGCCTTTTAGAGAATTGTCTTTTTGTGAAGGCTGAGAAGTGCACTTTTCATGCCTCCTCCGTCACATTTCTCGGTTCTGTTATTTCCGCTGAAGGCATTAAGATGGATCCCGCTAAGGTCCAAGCTGTCATTGATTGGCCCGTCCCTAAGTCACGCGTCGAGCTGCAGCGCTTTCTCGGCTTCGCGAACTTCTATCGTCGTTTCATCCGTAATTTCGGTCAGGTGGCAGCTCCTCTCACAGCCCTTACTTCTGTCAAGACGTGCTTTAAGTGGTCCGTTTCCGCCCAGGGAGCTTTTGATCTCCTCAAGAATCGTTTTACATCCGCTCCTATCCTTGTTACACCTGACGTCTCTAGACAGTTCGTTGTCGAGGTTGACGCGTCAGAGGTGGGCGTGGGAGCCATTCTTTCTCAGCGCTCCCTCTCTGACGACAAGGTCCACCCATGCGCGTATTTTTCTCATCGCCTGTCGCCGTCGGAACGTAACTATGATGTGGGTAACCGCGAACTGCTCGCCATCCGGTTAGCCCTAGGCGAATGGCGACAGTGGTTGGAGGGGGCGACCGTTCCTTTTGTCGTTTGGACTGACCATAGGAACCTTGAGTACATCCGTTCTGCCAAACGACTTAATGCGCGTCAGGCGCGTTGGGCGCTGTTTTTCGCTCGTTTCGAGTTCGTGATTTCTTATCGTCCGGGCTCTAAGAACACCAAGCCTGATGCTTTGTCTCGTCTCTTCAGTTCTTCAGTAGCCTCCACTGACCCCGAGGGGATTCTCCCTGAGGGGCGTGTTGTCTGGGGAATTGAGAGGCAGGTAAAACAAGCGCTCACTCACACTCCGTCGCCGCGCGCTTGTCCTAGGAACCTTCTTTTCGTTCCCGTTCCTACTCGTCTGGCCGTTCTTCAGTGGGCTCACTCTGCCAAGTTAGCCGGCCACCCTGGCGTTCGGGGTACGCTTGCTTCCATTCGCCAGCGTTTTTGGTGGCCCACCCGGGAGCATGACACGCGTCGTTTCGTGGCTGCTTGTTCGGTCTGCGCGCAGACTAAGTCCGGTAACTCTCCTCCTGCCGGCCGTCTCAGGCCGCTTCCTATTCCCTCTCGACCGTGGTCTCACATCGCCTTAGATTTTGTCACCGGACTGCCTTCGTCAGCGGGGAAGACTGTTATTCTTACGGTTGTCGATAGGTTCTCTAAGGCGGCTCATTTCATTCCCCTTGCTAAGCTTCCTTCTGCTAAAGAGACGGCACAAATCATCATCGAGAATGTTTTCAGAATTCATGGCCTTCCGTCAGACGTCGTTTCGGACAGAGGTCCGCAATTCACGTCTCAATTTTGGAGGGAGTTTTGCCGTTTGATTGGGGCTTCCGTCAGTCTCTCTTCCGGCTTTCACCCCCAGTCTAACGGTCAAGCAGAACGGGCCAATCAGACTATTGGTCGCATCTTACGCAGTCTTTCTTTTCGTAACCCTGCGTCTTGGTCAGAACAGCTCCCCTGGGCAGAATACGCCCACAACTCGCTTCCTTCGTCTGCGACCGGGCTATCTCCTTTTCAGAGTAGCCTCGGGTACCAGCCTCCGCTGTTCTCATCTCAGTTCGCCGAGTCCAGCGTCCCCTCCGCTCAGGCTTTTGTCCAACGTTGCGAGCGCACCTGGAAGAGGGTCAGGTCTGCACTTTGCCGTTATAGGACGCAGACTGTGAGGGCTGCTAATAAGCGTAGAACTAAGAGTCCTAGATATTGTCGCGGTCAGAGAGTTTGGCTCTCCACTCAGAACCTTCCCCTTAAGACGGCTTCTCGCAAGTTGACCCCGCGGTTCATTGGTCCGTTCCGTATTTCTCGGGTCATTAATCCTGTCGCAGTTCGACTTCTTCTTCCGCGATACCTTCGTCGCGTCCACCCGGTCTTCCATGTCTCCTGCATCAAGCCCGTCCTTCGCGCCCCCGCTCGTCTTCCCCCCCCCCCCCCCCATCCTTGTCGAGGGCGCACCCATCTACAGGGTCCGTAGAATTTTGGACATGCGTCCTCGGGGCCGTGGTCACCAGTACCTCGTAGATTGGGAGGGGTACGGTCCTGAGGAGAGGAGTTGGGTTCCCTCTCGGGACGTGCTGGACCGTGCGCTGATCGAGGATTTCCTCCGTTGCCGCCAGGTTTCCTCCTCGAGTGCGCCAGGAGGCGCTCGGTGAGTGGGGGGGTACTGTCATGTACTGTCATGTTGTGTCTTGTCTCTGTCCTTTCCCTTCACCCTGTCTCCCTCTGCTGGTCGTTGTTAGGTTACCTTTTCTCCTCCTCTTTCCCCCAGCTGTGCCTTGTCTCCTCCTAACTACCCATTCACCCCGTTTCCCACCTGTTCCCTTTTTTCCCTCTGATTAGGTCCCTATATCTCTCTCTGTTTTTGTTCCTGTCCTTGTCGGATTCTTGTTTGTTGTGTTTCATGCCTGAACCAGACTGTCGTCATGTTTGCTGTAACCTTGTCTTGTCCTGTCGGAATCTGCCGGTCCGTCTGAGCCTACCTATGTTTGGTAATTAAAGAAGCTCTGTCTAAGTTAATTCGCTTTTGGGTCCTCATTCACGCACCGTAACATAATCGAAGTTCATCATTTTAAAAGGCTAATTGCTCATTAGAAAACCCTTTTGCCATTATGTTAAAAGAGCTGAAAACTGTTGTACTGATTAAAGAAGCAATAAAATTGGCCTTCTTTAGACTAGATGAGTATCTGGAGCATCAGCATTTGTGGGTTCGATTACAGGCTCAAAATGGCCAGAAACTCGTCAGTCTATTCTTGTTCTGAGAAATGAAGACTATTCCATGCGAGAAATTGCCAAGAAACTGAAGATCTCGTACAACGCTGTGTACTACTCCCTTCACAGAACAGCGCAAACTGGCTCTAACCAGAATAGAAAGAGGAGTGGGAGGCCCCGGTGCACAACTGAGCAAGAGGACAAGTACATTAGAGTGTCTAGTTTGAGAAACAGAAGCCTCACAAGTCCTCAACTGGAAGCTTCATTAAATAGTACCCTTCAAAACACTAGTCTCAACGTCAACAGTGAAGAGGCGACTCCGGGATGCTGGACCTTCTAGGCATTTCACTGTAAGGTCTACACATGTTGTATTCGGCACATGTGACTAATACAATTGATTTGATTTAAGTCAAGGTCAGAATCTGCCATAGACACCCTTTAAATTATTTGATCTCCACAACAAATGACATTATCATGTTGTCATAAATTTAAACATTGTCAAGTTTAAATTTATGGTCAGACAACAAAAAGAGAGAATGGTACATGAAAAAAGGAATTATGTTCCATTGAAGCGCGCTTAACTTGGTCTTAATCAGCCCTCATAGGAGGAATGTATTATATAAAATGTTTTCTATTCCATCTGACTTGGAAATGAAACCTCGTAACAGACAAGCTGCTGCACACAATTGGTAAAAACTTGTTGGGTTGGTTGGTGTCTGGATCTGGATCCCAAAACTGTCTGGGTTGGTTGGTAAGGGCAGGTATAAGCTACGGACAATGAACACAATCGCATTTTATCAATGGAAATGAGATACCGTCACGAGATTCCAAGGCCCTTTGTCATGCCATTCATCCAAATTATGTTTCAGCCACAAGTCTCAAGGATCTGTACACATTGTGTGTGTATGTGTATGTGTGTGTGCGTGTGCGTGCGAGAGAGAGAGAGAGAGAGAGAGAGAGAGAGAGAGAGAGAGAGAGAGAGAGAGAGAGAGAGAGAGAGAGAGAGAGAGAGAGAGAGAGAGAGAGAGAGAGAGAGAGAGAGAGAGAGAGAGAGAGAGGGAGAGAGAGGGAGAGAGAGGGAGAGAGAGAGAGAGAGACTAATTAATGTATTGCAGAGTTTTTTTGTCACAACTCTTCCCCCAATGACTATTTTAATCTCTGAAGAAAGACTTATCTGGTGGAAGCACTTCATTCTGTTTCTTTGCTTGTAGTATCTGTAGTATCTGTAGTATCTGTAGTATCTGTAGTATTTGTAGTATCTGTAGTATCTGTAGTATCTGTAGTATCTGTAGTATCTGTAGTATCTGTAGTATCTGTAGTATTTGTTTACAAAATGAAAGTAAAGATGCTGTAACTGTATGGTCTTTCATCTGGTAAAGTCCACTATGTTGTGAGCTGCTGCTTGCATTTGACCAGATGTCTCAGATAAACAAAATGAATGTCAGTGGTCTGTTTTCTGATTTCAGATACACGCGCAATTTTTCAGTTTTTGATTTGTTAAAAAAGTTTGAAATATCCAATAAATGTCGTTCCACTTCATGATTGTGTCCCACTTGTTGTTGATTCTTCACAAAAAAATACAGTTTTATATCTTTATGTTTGAAGCCTGAAATGTGGCAAAAGGTCGCAAAGTTCAAGGGGGCCGAATACTTTCGCAAGGCACTGTATACACAACCGGTCAAAAGTTTTAGTCAAAGGTTTGGACACACCTACTCATTCAAGTGTTTTTCTTTATTTTTTACAATTTTCTACATTGTAGAATAATAGTGAAGACATCAACACTATGAAATAACACGTATGGAACCAGTAACCAAACAAGGGTTAAACAAATCAAAATATGTTTTATATTTGAGATTCTTCAAATAGCCACCCTTTGCCTTGACGACAGCTACAATATTATTGTAGCGATCCTTGAGCCACCTAACAATTCCCACCAAGTGGGTTAACCCTGTTGGTACAAGGCGTAGGGTGTTGCCTTTCACGCCAGCTACCTGGGTTCGCCCCACCATTCACTACAGTATTTTATATGTATATATTTTTTATTTTAATTATTTAACCTGGCAAGTCAGTTCAGACCTAATTCTTTTTTACAACGACGGCCTAGGAACAGTGGGTTAACTGCGTTGTTCAGGGGCAGAACGACAGATTTGTACCTTGTCAGTTCGGGAATTCGATCTAGCAACCTTTCGGTTACTTGCCCAACACTCTAACCACTAGGTTACTTGCCGTCCCTACACTCTAACCACTAGGTTACCTGCCGTCCCTACACTCTATCCACTAGGCTACCTGTCGTCCCTACACTCTAACCACTAGGTTACCTGCCGTCCCTACACTCTAACCACTAGGTTACCTGCCGTCCCTACACTCTAATCACTAGGCTACCTGCCGTCCCTACACTCTAACCACTAGGCTACCTGCCGTCCCCACACTCTAACCACTAGACGACCTGCCGCCCCAAATGCATCTGTAGTAGTTATGTTTACTTCGGTATACGCGTAATATGTTCAAACTTACTTGGCTTTCGATTGGGTTCCATCGGCGAGTTGTCTTTCCACCTGATGGGAAAGCCCATCTTAACCAAGTTGACATAGTCGTTTCCTGCGATGGCAGCGAAGACCGGGAGAAGCTGTCTGTTGATGTTGACTTGTCTGCAGAAGCTTGTTGTGGTGTACCGCTTGCAGGGGATGTAATTTTCAGGACTCCAGCCTTGCACTGACGCGTTCTGCCACTGAAAATGGGACATGGGAAGAAATCCAGCCTGGATGTCAAAAATATAAAAGTCATTGTCATTGGACAGGACCGGACACTTCCACCTTTGAGCCAAGGAGGCTATTTCTTGGTCTGCCTCAGAAAGTGCCTGTGCGAACGGGACCCCTAAGCTGGAAAGGACCTCTTTAAAGACTTGTCTGGCAAGGGTTGGTATTAACCTGGCCCCTCGAAGCCCCTTGAAGCCCCTCGAAGCCCCTCGAAGCCCCTTGGACAACTTGTTGGCTGTGTCGATCTTTGATTCAGCTCGTTTTCTGAGAGTTTCAAACTTTTTGTCGGTGGGGTCGGAGCCTCCGTCTATAATCACATAAGGTTCAATGCCGCAATCTCTCAGCGCCTTGAAGAACTTGCAGACCTGGTCCTCAAAATCCCCTCCATGCTGCTGATCCACACTTGAGTTAAAATAAAGAAAGTGGTAGATATTACTACCATCTATGACCACCTTGCTGTTTCTGAAATGATCATCTTTTAAAAATGTTCCACAATGATCTATGAAATTGGTCAAACCCTGGATACCCATGATGAGCTTCTTCTAGGATATGATGTCTTTCTAAGTGAAGAGTCACAATGGAAGGTCACAGGACTATTTATAGCATCGTCACAATGGAAGGATTTACATTTCGTTAAGTTTCCCTTTCAATTCGTCATCTCCCTAATCTATTTATGGTCACTTGCTGAGCAGGTCTAGACTAGTTTATGGGAAATCCTATATGAAAATAATACAGTCAGAAATGGGTTACTACTGTGGTGGTGGTGTGGGCTACTGTGGTGGTGGTGTGGGCTAACATGGTGGTGGTGTGGGCTACCATGATGGTGGTGGTGTGGGCTAACATGGTGGTGGTGGTGTGGGCTATCATGGTGGTGGTGTGGGCTACCGTGGTGGTGGTGTGGGCTACCATTATGGTGGTGGTGTGGGCTACCGTGGTGGTGGTGTGGGCTACCGTGGTGGTGGTGTGGGCTACCGTGGTGGTGGTGGTGTGGGGTACCATGGTGGTGATGGTGTGGGCTACCATGGTGGTGGTGGTGTGGGCTACCATGGTGGTGATGGTGTGGGCTACCATGGTGGTGGTGGTGTGGGCTACCATGGTGGTGATGTGGGCTACCATGGTGGTGGTGTGGGCTACCATGGTGGTGATGTGGGCTACCATGGTGGTGGTGTGGGCTACCATGGTGGTGGTGTGGGCTACCATGGTGGTGGTGGTGTGGGCTACCATGGTGGTGGTGGTGTGGGCTACCATGGTGGTGGTGTGGGCTACTAGTTAAATTGCAGGAAGACACGGAGTAACAGGTCTGAGGTTTAAATGTGTATTCAGCTCAAATACAAGAGGGGAGTTCCGGTTTAGCAGGTGAATGGAGAAGAAGCTCGTGGACGAAGCTCCTACGTATTAGTTAATTTTGCCAAATCTGAACTTTGCGTTCCACTTTCTTACATATCATGTTTGATTGGTTCGTAAGTTACCTTTTTTATTCAAATGTCACATGACCTGAGGAGCAGAAGACCTGTCAAAAACATGTCAAACTATGTTTAAAATCAATCGTAAGGTTGTTTTTTGTCATAAATAATCAATAATATTTCAACCGGATAAAAGCTTTGTCAATAGAAAAGGAGAATTAAGAAAGGCTCCCGATCACGCGTTGGGCTCATGTCTGGAAATTTCCACTGTTGAAAGTGCTGTATCTCATCTCATTTTTCAGAGTAAAAGACTGAAACAATGCCTAAAGACTGGCCACATGTAGAAGAAGCCATAGAGATCGTGAACTGGGTCCTAAGTCTTTGTATGGTGGATAGGCTTTCAATGGAAAAACAGCCTTTCAAAATAATAGTCCTTCCTGGATGGATTTTCTTCAGGTTTTCGCCTGCCATATCTGTTCTGTTATACTCACAGACATTATTTTAACAGTTTTGGAAACTTTAGAGTGTTTTCTATCCAAATATATTACCTGCATATCCTAGCTTCTGGACCAGAGAAGCAGGCAGATTAATTTGGGCACGCTTTTCTTCCAAAATTCAGAATGCTGCCCCCTACCCTAGTGAGGTTAATGTGGATGTAAAGGTGCTGGCGAAGGTAATAGCGAGGCGTCTGGAAGTAGTCTCACGAGGACAAGCCCTACCTCAGTCCACCCACCTCGACCCCCCGCCCCAGTATTCTTGACTGTTTATTTGTTGTGATATCTCTGTAGAATTTTTGTTTTCTAGGACCGAATTGAGGGAGGGTGTGGGACGGGTTGGCTATATGGGGTGATCAGGGTAGGTGGTTGGGAGGGAGGTGGGGAGAGAGGGAATCGAGGTGGGTGGCCTGAGGTAGGGCGGAGAGGTAGGGAAAGGACTAGGGGGGTTGGGTGGGTGTGTTGAATGGAGGGGGGGATATGGTCAAATCCTTAATGTACATTCTGTAAAACTTTTATAAAAATATGTGGACATGGAGTGAAGAGTTTCAGTCACATGACTATCTACATCATCATCATTACAATGGATAGTTTTCTCTTTTGTTAAGTTTCCTTTTCCAAAAACCTAACAGGCAAACGCCCTGGAGGAGGAATGTATTATGAAAACAGTGCTCATCACACATGATCACTTAGACACTGTCAGGTAACTGACTTACCTTGTCTAGTTTCCTGTTGCATCTTATTTGTGAAGGAAACCTCCACAACTGATAAACTGCTACACACTATTAAAAATTGTTTCGGGGTTGGTTGGCAAAGGCCTGTATTTAGTTTAGATGGTGGTGGTGGTGTGGGCTACCATGGTGGTGGTGGTGGTGGTGGAGTGGGCTGCCATGGTGGTGGTGGTGGTGTGGGCTGCCATGGTGGTGGTGGTGGTGGTGGTGTGGGATACTATGGTGGTGGTGGTGTGGGCTACCATTGTAGTGGTGGTGGTGTGGGCTACCATGGTGGTGGTGGTGGTGTGGGCTACCATGGTGGTGGTGGTGGTGGTGGTGGTGTGGGCTGCCATGGTGGTGATGGTAGTGTGGTTTACCATGGTGGTGGTGGTGGTGGTGGTGGTGTGGGCTGCCATGGTGGTGGTGGTGGTGGAGTGGGCTGCCATGGTGGTGGTGGTGGTGTGGTTTACCATGGTGGTGGTGGTGGTGGTGGTGTGGGCTGCCATGGTGGTGGTGGTGGTGGTGGAGTGGGCTGCCATGGTGGTGGTGGTGGAGTGGGCTGCCATGGTGGTGGTGGTGGTGTGGGCTACTATGGTGGTGGTGGTGGTGTGGGCTACCGTGGTGGTGGTGGTGTGGGCTACCATGATGGTGGTGGTGTGGGCTACCATGGTGGTGGTGGTGGTGTGGGCTACCGTGGTGGTGGTGGTGGTGGTGTGGGCTACTGTGGTGGTGGTTGTGGTGTGGGCTACAATGGTGGTGGTGGTGTGGGCTACCATGATGGTGGTGGTGTGGGCTACCATGGTGGTGGTGGTGGTGTGGGCTACCGTGGTGGTGGTGGTGGTGGTGGTGTGGGCTACCGTGGTGGTGGTTGTGGTGTGGGCTACAATGGTGGTGGTGGTGTGGGCTACCATGATGGTGGTGGTGTGGGCTACCATGGTGGTGGTGTGGGCTACCATGGTGGTGGTGGTGTGGGCTATTGTGGTGGTGGAGGTGGTGTGGGCTACCATGGTGGTGGTGGTGTGGGCTACCGTGGTGGTGGTGGTGTTGGCTAACGTATTGGTGGATGTGTGGGCTACCGTGGTGGTGGTGTGGGCTACCATGGTGGTGGTGGTGGTGTGGGCTACTGTGGTGGTGGAGGTGGTGTGGGCTACCATGGTGGTGGTGGTGTGGGCTAACGTATTGGTGGATGTGTGGGCTACCGTGGTGGTGGTGTGGGCTACCATGGTGGTGGTGGTGGTGTGGGCTACTGTGGTGGTGGAGGTGGTGTGGGCTACCATGGTGGTGGTGGTGTGGGCTAACGTATTGGTGGATGTGTGGGCTACCGTGGTGGTGGTGTGGGCTACCATGGTGGTGGTGGTGTGGGCTATCGTGGTGGTGGTGGTGTGAACTACCGTGGTGGTGGTGGTGTGGGATTTTCCGTGGTGGTGGTGGTATGGGATATTCCGTGGTGGTGGTGGTGTGGGCTACTATGGTGGTAGTGTGTGTTACCGGGTGGTGTGGTCGACTGTGGTGGTGGTGTGAACTACCGTGTTGGTGGTGGTGTGGGCTACCATGGTGATGGGTGTGGTGGTGGTGGTGGTGTGGGCTAACCTGTTGGTGGTGGTTGTGTGGGCTACCATGGTGGAGTTGGTGTGGGCTACCATGGTGGTGATGGTGTGGGCTACCATGGTGGTGATGGTGTGGGCTACCATGTTGGTGGTGGTGTGGGCTACCATGGTGGTGATGGTGTGGGCTACCATGGTGGTGGTGGTGTGGACTACCATGGTGGTGATGGTGTGGGCTACCATGGTGGTGATGGTTTGGGCTACCATGGTGGTGGTGGTGTGGACTACCATGGTGCTGGTGGTGTGGACTACCATGGTGGTGATGGTGTGGGCTACCATGGTGGTGGTGGTGTGGGCTACCATGGTGGTGGTGGTGTGGGCTACCATGGTGGTGGTGGTGTGGGCTACCATGGTGATGGTGGTGTGGGCTACCATGGTGGTGATGGTGTGGGCTACCATGGTGGTGGTGGTGTGGGCTACCATGGTGGTGGTGGTGTGGGCTACCATGGTGGTGGTGTGGGCTACCATGGTGGTGGTGGTGTGGGCTACCATGGTGGTGATGGTGTGGGCAACCATGGTGGTGGTGTGGGCTACCATGGTGGTGATGGTGTGGGCTACCATGGTGGTGATGGTGTGGGCTACCATGGTGGTGGTGGTGTGGACTACCATGGTGGTGATGGTGTGGGCTACTAGTTAAATTGCAGGAGGACATGGAGTAACAGGTCAAAGGTTTAAATGTGTATTCAGTTCAAATACAAGAGGGGAGTTCTGGTTTAGCAGGTGAATGGAGAAGAAGCTCGTGGACGAAGCTCCTACGTATTAGTTAATTTTGCCAAATATGAACTTTGCGTTCCACTTTCTTACATATCATGTTTGATTGGTGAGTTGGTAAGTTACCTTTTTGATTCAAATGTCACATGACCTGAGGAGCAGAAGACCTGTCAAAAACATGTCAAACTATGTTTAAAATCAATCGTAAGGTTGTTTTTTGTCATAAATAATAAATAATATTTCAACCGGATAAAAGCTTTGTCAATAGAAAAGGAGAATTAAGAAAGGCTCCCGATCACGCGTTGGGCTCATGTCTGGAAATTTCCACTGTTGAAAGTGCTGTATCTCATCTCATTTTTCAGAGTAAAAGACTGAAACAATGCCTAAAGACTGGCCACATGTAGAAGAAGCCATAGAGATCGTGAACTGGGTCCTAAGTCTTTGTATGGTGGATAGGCTTTCAATGGTAAAACAGCCTTTCAAAATAATAGTCCTTCCTGGATGGATTTTCTTCAGGTTTTCGCCTGCCATATCAGTTCTTTTATACTCACAGACATTATTTTTAACAGTTTTGGAAACTTTAGAGTGTTTTCTATCCAAATATATTACATATTACATCCTAGCTTCTGGACCAGAGAAGCAGGCAGATTAATTTGGGCACGCTTTTCATCCAAAATTCAGAATGCTGCCCCCTACCCTAGTGAGGTTAATGTGGATGTAAAGGTGCTGGCGAAGGTAATAGCGAGGTGTCTGGAAGTAGTCTCACCAGGACAAGCCCTACCTCAGTCCACCCACCTCGACCCCCCCCCCCCCCCCATTATTCTTGACTGTTTATTTGTTGTGATATCTCTGTAGAATTTTTGTTTTCTAGGACCGAATTGAGGGAGGGTGTGGGACGGGTTGGCTATATGGGGTGATCAGGGCAGGTGGTTGGGAGGGAGTTGGGGAGAGAGGGAATCGAGGTGGGTGGAGTGAGGTAGGGCGGAGAGGTAGGGAAAGGACTAGGGGGGTTGGGTGGGTGTGTTGAATGGAGGGGGGGATATGGTCAAATCCTTAAAGTACATTCTGTAAAACTTTTATAAAAATATGTGGACATGGAGTGAAGAGTTTCAGTCACATGACTATCTACATCATCATCATTACAATGGATAGTTTTCTCTTTTGTTAAGTTTCCTTTTCCAAAAACCTAACAGGCAAACGCCCTGGAGGAGGAATGTATTATGAAAACAGTGGTCATCACACATGATCACTTAGACACTGTCAGGTAACTGACTTACCTTGTCTAGTTTCCTGTTGCATCTTATTTGTGAAGGAAACCTCCACAACAGATAAACTGCTACACACTATTAAAAATTGTTTCGGGGTTGGTTGGCAAAGGCCTGTATTTAGTTTAGATGGTGGTGGTGGTGTGGGCTACCATGGTGGTGGTGGTGGTGGTGGAGTGGGCTGCCATGGTGGTGGTGGTGGAGTGGGCTGCCATGGTGGTGGTGTGGGCTGCCATGGTGGTGGTGGTGGTGTGGGCTACCACGGTGGTGGTGGTGGTGGTGGTGGTGTGGGTGTGGGCTGCCATGGTGGTGGTGGTGGTGTGGTTTACCATGGTGGCGGTGGTGGTGGTGGTGTGGGCTGCCATGGTGGTGGTGGTGGTGGTGGAGTGGGCTGCCATGGTGGTGGTGGTGGAGTGGGCTGCCATGGTGGTAGTGGTGGTGTGGGCTGCCATGGTGGTGGTGGTGGTGGTGGAGTGGGCTGCCATGGTGGTGGTGGTGGAGTGGGCTGCCATGGTGGTGGTGGTGGTGGTGTGGGAAACTATGGTGGTGGTGGTGTGGGCTACCATGGTGGTGGTGGTGGTGTGGGCTACCGTGGTGGTGGTGGTGGTGTGGGCTACCATGGTGGTGTGGGCTACCATGGTGGTGGTGGTGGTGGTGGTGGTGTGGGCTGCCATGGTGGTGGTGGTGGTGGTGTGGTTTGCCATGGTGGTGGTGGTGGTGGTGGTGGTGGTGGAGTGGGCTGCCATGGTGGTGGTGGTGGAGTGGGCTGCCATGGTGGTAATGGTGGTGTGGGCTGCCATGGTGGTGGTGGTGGTGGTGGTGTGGGCTGCCATGGTGGTGGTGGTGGAGTGGGCTGCCATGGTGGTGGTGGTGGAGTGGGCTGCCATGGTGGTAGTGGTGGTGTGGGCTGCCATGGTGGTGGTGGTGGTGGTGGTGGTGGAGTGTGCTGCCATGGTGGTGGTGGTGGAGTGGGCTGCCATGGTGGTAGTGGTGGTGTGGGCTGCCATGGTGGTGGTGGTTGTGGTGGAGTGGGCTGCCATGGTGGTGGTGGTGGAGTGGGCTGCCATGGTGGTGGTGTTGGTGGTGTGGGAAACTATGGTGGTGGTGGTGTGGGCTACCATGGTGGTGGTGGTGGTTTGGGCTACCGTGGTGGTGGTGGTGGTGTGGGCTACCACGGTGGTGGTGGTGGTGGTGGTGGTGTGGGCTGCCATGGTGGTGGTGGTGTGGTTTGCCATGGTGGTGGTGGTGGTGGTGGTGGTGGAGTGGGCTGCCATGGTGGTGGTGGTGGAGTGGGCTGCCATCGTGGTAATGGTGGTGTGGGCTGCCATGGTGGTGGTGGTGGTGGTGGTGGTGGAGTGGGCTGCCATGGTGGTGGTGGTGGAGTGGGCTGCCATGGTGGTGGTGGTGGTGTGGGCTGCCATGGTGGTGGTGGTGGTGGTGTGGGCTGCCATGGTGGTGGTGGTGGTGGTGGTGGTGGAGTTGGCTGCCATGGTGGTGGTGGTGGAGGTGGTGGTGGAGTGGGCTGCCATGGTGGTGGTGGTGGAGTGGGCTGCCATGGTGGTGGTGGTGGTGTGGGCTACTATGGTGGTGGTGGTGTTGGCTACCATTGTAGTGGTGGTGGTGTGGGCTACCATGGTGGTGGTGGTGGTGTGGGCTACCGTGGTGGTGGTGGTGGTGGTGTGGGCTACCGTGGTGGTGGTTGTGGTGTGGGCTACAATGGTGGTTGTGGTGTGGGCTACAATGGTGGTGGTGGTGTGGGCTACCGTGTTGGTGGAGGTGGTGTGGGCTACCGTGGTGGTGGTGGTGGTGTGGGCTACCACGGTGGTGGTGGTGGTGGTGGTGGTGTGGGCTGCCATGGTGGTGATGGTGGTGTGGTTTACTATGGTGGTGGTGTGGGCTACCATTGTAGTGGTGGTGGTGTGGGCTACCATGGTGGTGGTGGTGGTGTGAGCTACCACGGTGGTGGTGGTGGTGGTGGTGTGGGCTGCCATGGTGGTGATGGTGGTGTGGGCTGCCATGGTGGTAGTGGTGGTGTGGGCTGCCATGGTGGTGGTGGTTGTGGTGGAGTGGGCTGCCATGGTGGTGGTGGTGGAGTGGGCTGCCATGGTGGTGGTGGTGGTGGTGTGGGAAACTATGGTGGTGGTGGTGTGGGCTACCATGGTGGTGGTGGTGGTGTGGGCTGCCATGGTGGTGGTGGTGGTGGTGGTGGTGGAGTGGGCTGCCATGGTGGTGGTGGTGGAGTGGGCTGCCATGGTGGTAGTGGTGGTGTGGGCTGCCATGGTGGTGGTGGTTGTGGTGGAGTGGGCTGCCATGGTGGTGGTGGTGGAGTGGGCTGCCATGGTGGTGGTGGTGGTGGTGTGGGAAACTATGGTGGTGGTGGTGTGGGCTACCATGGTGGTGGTGGTGGTGTGGGCTACCGTGGTGGTGGTGGTGGTGTGGGCTACCATGGTGGTGTGGGCTACCACGGTGGTGGTGGTGGTGGTGGTGGTGTGGGCTGCCATGGTGGTGGTGGTGGTGGTGTGGTTTGCCATGGTGGTGGTGGTGGTGGTGGTGGTGGAGTGGGCTGCCATGGTGGTGGTGGTGGAGTGGGCTGCCATGGTGGTAATGGTGGTGTGGGCTGCCATGGTGGTGGTGGTGGTGGTGGTGGTGGAGTGGGCTGCCATGGTGGTGGTGGTGGAGTGGGCTGCCATGGTGGTGGTGGTGGTGTGGGCTGCCATGGTGGTGGTGGTGGTGGTGTGGGCTGCCATGGTGGTGGTGGTGGTGGTGGTGGTGGAGTGGGCTGCCATGGTGGTGGTGGTGGAGGTGGTGGTGGAGTGGGCTGCCATGGTGGTGGTGGTGGAGTGGGCTGCCATGGTGGTGGTGGTGGTGTGGGCTACTATGGTGGTGGTGGTGTTGGCTACCATTGTAGTGGTGGTGGTGTGGGCTACCATGGTGGTGGTGGTGGTGTGGGCTACCGTGGTGGTGGTGGTGGTGGTGTGGGCTACCGTAGTGGTGGTTGTGGTGTGGGCTACAATGGTGGTTGTGGTGTGGGCTACAATGGTGGTGGTGGTGTGGGCTACCGTGTTGGTGGAGGTGGTGTGGGCTACCGTGGTGGTGGTGGTGGTGTGGGCTACCACGGTGGTGGTGGTGGTGGTGTGGGCTGCCATGGTGGTGATGGTGGTGTGATTTACTATGGTGGTGGTGTGGGCTACCATTGTAGTGGTGGTGGTGTGGGCTACCATGGTGGTGGTGGTGGTGTGGGCTACCACGGTGGTGGTGGTGGTGGTGGTGTGGGCTGCCATGGTGGTGATGGTGGTGTGGTTTACCATGGTGGTGGTGGTGGTGGTGGTGGTGGTGGAGTGGGCTGCCATGGTGGTGGTGGTGGAGTGGGCTGCCATGGTGGTGGTGGTGGTGTGGGCTACCACGGTGGTGGTGGTGGTGGTGGTGTGGGCTGCCATGGTGGTGATGGTGGTGTGGTTTACCATGGTGGTGGTGGTGGTGGTGGTGGTGGTGGTGTGGGCTGCCATGGTGGTGGTGGTGGAGTGGGCTGCCATGGTGGTGGTGGTGGTGTGGCTGCCATGGTGGTGGTGGTGGAGTGGGCTGCCATGGTGGTGGTGGTGGTGGTGTGGGCTACCACGGTGGTGGTGGTGGTGGTGGTGTGGGCTGCCATGGTGGTGGTGGTGGAGTGGGCTGCCATGGTGGTGGTGGTGGTGTGGGCTGCCATGGTGGTGGTGGTGGAGTGGGCTGCCATGGTGGTGGTGGTGGTGGTGTGGGCTACCACGGTGGTGGTGGTGGTGGTGGTGTGGGCTGCCATGGTGGTGATGGTGGAGTGGGCTACCATGGTGGTGGTGGTGGTGTGGGCTACCGTGGTGGTGGTGGTGGTGTGGGCTACCATGGTGGTGTGGGCTACCACGGTGGTGGTGGTGGTGGTGGTGGTGTGGGCTGCCATGGTGGTGGTGGTGGTGGTGTGGTTTGCCATGGTGGTGGTGGTGGTGGTGGTGGTGGAGTGGGCTGCCATGGTGGTGGTGGTGGAGTGGGCTGCCATGGTGGTAATGGTGGTGTGGGCTGCCATGGTGGTGGTGGTGGTGGTGGTGGTGGAGTGGGCTGCCATGGTGGTGGTGGTGGAGTGGGCTGCCATGGTGGTGGTGGTGGTGGTGTGGGCTGCCATGGTGGTGGTGGTGGTGGTGTGGGCTGCCATGGTGGTGGTGGTGGTGGTGGTGGTGGAGTGGGCTGCCATGGTGGTGGTGGTGGAGGTGGTGGTGGAGTGGGCTGCCATGGTGGTGGTGGTGGAGTGGGCTGCCATGGTGGTGGTGGTGGTGTGGGCTACTATGGTGGTGGTGGTGTTGGCTACCATTGTAGTGGTGGTGGTGTGGGCTACCATGGTGGTGGTGGTGGTGTGGGCTACCGTGGTGGTGGTGGTGGTGGTGTGGGCTACCGTAGTGGTGGTTGTGGTGTGGGCTACAATGGTGGTTGTGGTGTGGGCTACAATGGTGGTGGTGGTGTGGGCTACCGTGTTGGTGGAGGTGGTGTGGGCTACCGTGGTGGTGGTGGTGGTGTGGGCTACCACGGTGGTGGTGGTGGTGGTGTGGGCTGCCATGGTGGTGATGGTGGTGTGATTTACTATGGTGGTGGTGTGGGCTACCATTGTAGTGGTGGTGGTGTGGGCTACCATGGTGGTGGTGGTGGTGTGGGCTACCACGGTGGTGGTGGTGGTGGTGGTGTGGGCTGCCATGGTGGTGATGGTGGTGTGGTTTACCATGGTGGTGGTGGTGGTGGTGGTGGTGGTGGTGTGGGCTGCCATGGTGGTGGTGGTGGAGTGGGCTGCCATGGTGGTGGTGGTGGTGTGGGCTACCACGGTGGTGGTGGTGGTGGTGGTGTGGGCTGCCATGGTGGTGATGGTGGTGTGGTTTACCATGGTGGTGGTGGTGGTGGTGGTGGTGGTGGTGTGGGCTGCCATGGTGGTGGTGGTGGAGTGGGCTGCCATGGTGGTGGTGGTGGTGTGGGCTGCCATGGTGGTGGTGGTGGAGTGGGCTGCCATGGTGGTGGTGGTGGTGGTGTGGGCTACCACGGTGGTGGTGGTGGTGGTGGTGTGGGCTGCCATGGTGGTGGTGGTGGAGTGGGCTGCCATGGTGGTGGTGGTGGTGTGGGCTGCCATGGTGGTGGTGGTGGAGTGGGCTGCCATGGTGGTGGTGGTGGTGGTGTGGGCTACCACGGTGGTGGTGGTGGTGTGGGCTGCCATGGTGGTGATGGTGGAGTGGGCTGCCATGGTGGTGTTGGTGGAGTGGGCTGCCATGGTGGTAGTGGTGGTGTGGGCTGCCATGGTGGTGGTGGTGGAGTGGGCTGCCATGGTGGTGGTGGTGGTGTGGGCTGCCATGGTGGTGGTGGTGGAGTGGGCTGCCATGGTGGTGGTGGTGGTGGTGTGGGCTACCACGGTGGTGGTGGTGGTGGTGTGGGCTGCCATGGTGGTGATGGTGGAGTGGGCTGCCATGGTGGTGGTGGTGGAGTGGGCTGCCATGGTGGTAGTGGTGGTGTGGGCTGCCATGGTGGTGGTGGTGGTGTGGGCTACTATGGTGGTGGTGGTGTGGGCTGCCATGGTGGTGGTGGTGGTGTGGGCTAGTATGGTGGTGGTGGTGGTGTGGGCTACCGTGGTGGTGGTGGTGGTGTGGGCTACCATGGTGGTGGTGGTGGTGTGGGCTACCGTGGTGGTGGTGGTGGTGTGGGCTACCATGGTGGTGGTGGTGGTGTGGGCTAGTATGGTGGTGGTGTGGGCTACCATTGTAGTGGTGGTGGTGTGGGCTACCATGGTGGTGGTGGTGGTGTGGGCTACCATGGTGGTGGTGCTGGTGGTGGTGTGGGCTGCCATGGTGGTGGTGGTGGAGTGGGCTGCCCTGGTGGTGGTGGTGGAGTGGGCTGCCATGGTGGTAGTGGTGGTGCGGGCTGCCATGGTGGTGGTGGTGTGGGCTGCCATGGTGGTGGAGTGGGCTGCCATGGTGGTGGTGGTGGTGTGGGCTACTATGGTGGTGGTGGTGTGGGCTACCATTGTAGTGGTGGTGGTGTGGGCTACCATGGTGGTGGTGGTGGTGTGGGCTACCGTGGTGGTGGTGGTGGTGTGGGCTACCATGGTGGTGGTGGTGGTGTGGGCTACCGTGGTGGTGGTGGTGGTGTGGGCTACCACGGTGGTGGTGGTGGTGGTGGTGGTGTGGGCTGCCATGGTGGTGGTGGTGGTGGTGTGGTTTACCATGGTGGTGGTGGTGGTGGTGGTGGTGGTGGTGTGGGCTGCCATGGTGGTGGTGGTGGAGTGGGCTGCCATGGTGGTGGTGGTGGAGTGGGCTGCCATGGTGGTAGTGGTGGTGTGGGCTGCCATGGTGGTGGTGGTGGTGGTGGTGGAGTGGGCTGCCATGGTGGTGGTGGTGGAGTGGGCTGCCATGGTGGTGGTGGTGGTGTGGGCTGCCATGGTGGTGGTGGTGGTGGTGTGGGCTGCCATGGTGGTGGTGGTGGTGGTGGTGGTGGAGTGGGCTGCCATGGTGGTGGTGGTGGAGTGGGCTGCCATGGTGGTGGTGGTGGAGTGGGCTGCCATGGTGGTGGTGGTGGTGTGGGCTACTATTGTAGTGGTGGTGGTGTGGGCTACCATGGTGGTGGTGGTGGTGTGGGCTACCACGGTGGTGGTGGTGGTGTGGGCTGCCATGGTGGTGATGGTGGTGTGGGATGCCATGGTGGTGGTGGTGGTGGTGGTGGTGGAGTGGGCTGCCATGGTGGTGGTGGTGGAGTGGGCTGCCATGGTGGTGGTGGTGGTGTGGGCTGCCATGGTGGTGGTGGTGGTGGTGTGGGCTGCCATGGTGGTGGTGGTGGTGGTGGTGGAGTGGGCTGCCATGGTGGTGGTGGTGGAGTGGGCTGCCATGGTGGTGGTGGTGGAGTGGGCTGCCATGGTGGTGGTGGTGGTGTGGGCTACTATTGTAGTGGTGGTGGTGTGGGCTACCATGGTGGTGGTGGTGGTGTGGGCTACCACGGTGGTGGTGGTGGTGTGGGCTGCCATGGTGGTGATGGTGGTGTGGTTTACCATGGTGGTGGTGGTGGTGGTGTGGGCTGCCATGGTGGTGGTGGTGGTGGTGGTGGAGTGGGCTGCCATGGTGGTGGTGGTGGAGTGGGCTGCCATGGTGGTGGTGGTGGAGTGGGCTGCCATGGTGGTGGTGGTGGTGTGGGCTACTATTGTAGTGGTGGTGGTGTGGGCTACCACGGTGGTGGTGGTGGTGTGGGCTGCCATGGTGGTGATGGTGGTGTGGGCTGCCATGGTGGTGGTGGTGGTGGTGGTGGTGGAGTGGGCTGCCATGGTGGTGGTGGTGGTGTGGGCTGCCATGGTGGTGGTGGTGGTGGTGTGGGCTGCCATGGTGGTGGTGGTGGTGTGGGCTGCCATGGTGGTGGTGGTGGTGGTGTGGGCTGCCATGGTGGTGGTGGTGGTGGTGGTGGTGGTGTGGGTGGTGTGGGCTACATGGTGGTGGTGGTGGTGGTGGTGGTGGAGTGGGCTGCCATGGTGGTGGTGGTGGAGTGGGCTGCCATGGTGGTGGTTGTGGTGTGGGCTGCCATGGTGGTGGTGGTGGTGGTGTGGGCTGCCATGGTGGTGGTGGTGGTGGTGGTGGTGGAGTGGGCTGCCATGGTGGTGGTGGTGGAGTGGGCTGCCATGGTGGTGGTGGTGGAGTGGGCTGCCATGGTGGTGGTGGTGGTGTGGGCTACTATTGTAGTGGTGGTGGTGTGGGCTACCATGGTGGTGGTGGTGGTGTGGGCTGCCATGGTGGTGATGGTGGTGTGGGCTGCCATGGTGGTGGTGGTGGTGGTGGTGGTGGGGTGGGCGGCCATGGTGGTGGTGGTGGAGTGGGCTGCCATGGTGGTGGTGGTGGTGTGGGCTGCCATGGTGGTGGTGGTGGTGGTGTGGGCTGCCATGGTGGTGGTGGTGGTGTGGGCTACCACGGTGGTGGTGGTGGTGTGGGCTGCCATGGTGGTGATGGTGGTGTGGGATGCCATGGTGGTGGTGGTGGTGGTGGTGGTGTAGTGGGCTGCCATGGTGGTGGTGGTGGAGTGGGCTGCCATGGTGGTGGTGGTGGTGTGGGCTGCCATGGTGGTGGTGGTGGTGGTGTGGGCTGCCATGGTGGTGGTGGGGGTGGTGGTGGAGTGGGCTGCCATGGTGGTGGTGGTGGAGTGGGCTGCCATGGTGGTGGTGGTGGAGTGGGCTGCCATGGTGGTGGTGGTGGTGTGGGCTACTATTGTTGTGGTGGTGGTGTGGGCTACCATGGTGGTGGTGGTGGTGTGGGCTACCACGGTGGTGGTGGTGGTGTGGGCTGCCATGGTGGTGATGGTGGTGTGGTTTACCATGGTGGTGGTGGTGGTGGTGGTGGTGGTGGTGTGGGCTGCCATGGTGGTGGTGGTGGAGTGGGCTGCCATGGTGGTGGTGGTGGTGGTGTGGGCTGCGATGGTGGTGGTGGTGGTGTGGGCTGCCATGGTGGTGGTGGTGGTGGTGTGGGCTGCCATGGTGGTGGTGGTGGTGGTGGTGGAGTGGGCTGCCATGGTGGTGGTGGTGGAGTGGGCTGCCATGGTGGTGGTGGTGGAGTGGGCTGCCATGGTGGTGGTGGTGGTGTGGGCTACTATTGTAGTGGTGGTGGTGTGGGCTACCACGGTGGTGGTGGTGGTGTGGGCTGCCATGGTGGTGATGGTGGTGTGGGCTGCCATGGTGGTGGTGGTGGTGGTGGTGGTGGAGTGGGCTGCCATGGTGGTGGTGGTGGAGTGGGCTGCCATGGTGGTGGTGGTGGTGTGGGCTGCCATGGTGGTGGTGGTGGTGGTGTGGGCTGCCAGGGTGGTGGTGGTGGTGTGGGCTGCCATGGTGGTGGTGGTGGTGGTGTGGGCTGCCATGGTGGTGGTGGTGGTGGTGGTGGTGGTGTGGGTGGTGTGGGCTACATGGTGGTGGTGGTGGTGGTGGTGGTGGTGGAGTGGGCTGCCATGGTGGTGGTGGTGGAGTGGGCTGCCATGGTGGTGGTTGTGGTGTGGGCTGCCATGGTGGTGGTGGTGGTGGTGTGGGCTGCCATGGTGGTGGTGGTGGTGGTGGTGGTGGAGTGGGCTGCCATGGTGGTGGTGGTGGAGTGGGCTGCCATGGTGGTGGTGGTGGAGTGGGCTGCCATGGTGGTGGTGGTGGTGTGGGCTACTATTGTAGTGGTGGTGGTGTGGGCTACCATGGTGGTGGTGGTGGTGTGGGCTACCACGGTGGTGGTGGTGGTGTGGGCTGCCATGGTGGTGATGGTGGTGTGGGCTGCCATGGTGGTGGTGGTGGTGGTGGTGGTGGAGTGGGCTGCCATGGTGGTGGTGGTGGAGTGGGCTGCCATGGTGGTGGTGGTGGTGTGGGCTGCCATGGTGGTGGTGGTGGTGGTGTGGGCTGCCATGGTGGTGGTGGTGGTGGTGGTGGAGTGGGCTGCCATGGTGGTGGTGGTGGAGTGGGCTGCCATGGTGGTGGTGGTGGAGTGGGCTGCCATGGTGGTGGTGGTGGTGTGGGCTACTATTGTAGTGGTGGTGGTGTGGGCTACCATGGTGGTGGTGGTGGTGTGGGCTACCACGGTGGTGGTGGTGGTGTGGGCTGCCATGGTGGTGATGGTGGTGTGGTTTACCATGGTGGTGGTGGTGGTGGTGGTGGTGGTGGTGTGGGCTGCCATGGTGGTGGTGGTGGAGTGGGCTGCCATGGTGGTGGTGGTGGTGGTGTGGGCTGCCATGGTGGTGGTGGTGGTGTGGGCTGCCATGGTGGTGGTGGTGGTGGTGTGGGCTGCCATGGTGGTGGTGGTGGTGGTGGTGGAGTGGGCTGCCATGGTGGTGGTGGTGGAGTGGGCTGCCATGGTGGTGGTGGTGGAGTGGGCTGCCATGGTGGTGGTGGTGGTGTGGGCTACTATTGTAGTGGTGGTGGTGTGGGCTACCACGGTGGTGGTGGTGGTGTGGGCTGCCATGGTGGTGATGGTGGTGTGGGCTGCCATGGTGGTGGTGGTGGTGGTGGTGGTGGAGTGGGCTGCCATGGTGGTGGTGGTGGAGTGGGCTGCCATGGTGGTGGTGGTGGTGTGGGCTGCCATGGTGGTGGTGGTGGTGGTGTGGGCTGCCATGGTGGTGGTGGTGGTGTGGGCTGCCATGGTGGTGGTGGTGGTGGTGTGGGCTGCCATGGTGGTGGTGGTGGTGGTGGTGGTGTGGGCTGCCATGGTGGTGGTGGTGGAGTGGGCTGCCATGGTGGTGGTGGTGGAGTGGGCTGCCATGGTGGTGGTGGTGGTGTGGGCTACTATTGTAGTGGTGGTGGTGTGGGCTACCATGGTGGTGGTGGTGGTGTGGGCTACCACGGTGGTGGTGGTGGTGTGGGCTGCCATGGTGGTGATGGTGGTGTGGTTTACCATGGTGGTGGTGGTGGTGGTGGTGGTGGTGGTGTGGGCTGCCATGGTGGTGGTGGTGGTGTGGGCTGCCATGGTGGTGGTGGTGGTGGTGTGGGCTACCACGGTGGTGGTGGTGGTGGTGGTGTGGGCTGCCATGGTGGTGATGGTGGTGTGGTTTACCATGGTGGTGGTGGTGGTGGTGATGGTGGTGGTGTGGGCTGCCATGGTGGTGGTGGTGGAGTGGGCTGCCATGGTGGTGGTGGTGGAGTGGGCTGCCATGGTGGTAGTGGTGGTGTGGGCTGCCATGGTGGTGGTGGTGGTGTGGGCTACTATGGTGGTGGTGGTGTGGGCTGCCATGGTGGTGGTGGTGGTGTGGGCTACTATGGTGGTGGTGTGGGCTACCATTGTAGTGGTGGTGGTGTGGGCTACCATGGTGGTGGTGGTGGTGTGGGCTACCACGGTGGTGGTGGTGGTGTGGGCTAACCTGTTGGTGGTGGTTGTGTTGGCTACCATGGTGGTGGTGGTGTGGGCTACCGTGGTGGTGGACGTGGTGTGGGCTACCGTGGTGGTGGAGGGGGTGTGGGCTACCGTGGTGGTGGTGGTGGTGTGGGCTACCGTGGTGGTGGTGGTGGTGTGGGCTACTGTGGCGGTGGTGTGGGCTACTGTGGTGGTGGTGGTGATGGCTACCATGGTGGTGGTGTGGGATACTGTGGTGGTGGTGGTGTGGGCTACCATGGTGGTGGTGTGGGCTACCGTGGTGGTGGAGGTGTGGGATATTCTGTGGTGGTGGTGGTGTGGGATACCATGGTGGTGGTGGTGTGGGCTACCGTGGTGGGGGAGGTGGTGTGGTGGTGGCTACCGTGGTGGTGGTAGTGGTGTGGGCTACCGTGGTGGTGGTGGTTGTTTGGGCTACTGTGGTGGTGGAGGTGGTGTGGGCTACCATGGTGGTGGTGGTGTGGTCTGCTGTGGTGGGGGAGGTGGTGTGGGCTACCGTGGTGGTGGTGGTGGTGTGGGCTACCGTGGTGGTGGTGGTGTGGGCTACTGTGGTTGTGGAGGTGGTGTGGGCTGCCATGGTGGTGGTGGTGTGGGCTACCGTGGTGGGGGAGTTTGTGTGGGCTACCGTGGTGGTGGTGGTGGTGTGGGCTACCGTGGTGGTGGTGGTGGTGTGGGCTACCATGGTGGTGGTGGTGTGGGCTACCGTGGTGGGGGAGTTTGTGTGGGCTACCGTGGTGGTGGTGGTGGTGTGGGATATATTGTGGTGGTGGTGGTGTGGGATATACCGTGGTGGTTGTGTGGGATATTCCTGGGTGGTGGTGGTGTGGGCTACTGTGATGGTGGTGGTGGTGTGGGCTACCATGGTGGTGGTGTGGGCTACTGTGGTGGTGGTGGTGTGGGCTACCATGGTGGTGGTGTGGGCTACCGTGGTGGGGGAGGTGGTGTGGTGGTGGGCTACCGTGGTGGTGGTAGTGCTGTGGGCTACCGTGGTGGTGGTGGTGGTGTGGGCTACTGTGGTGGTGGAGGTGGTGTGGGCTACCTTGGTGGTGGTGGTGTGGGCTACCGTGGTGGGGGAGGTGGTGTGGGCTACCGTGGTGGTGGTGGTGGTGTGGGCTACCGAGGTGGTGGTGGTGTGGGCTACTGTGGTGGTGGAGGTGGTGTGGGCTACCATGGTGGTGGTGGTGTGGGCTACCGTGGTGGTGGTGGTGGTGTGGGATATACCGTGGTGGTTGTGTGGGATATTCCTGGGTGGTTGTGGTGTGGGCTACTGTGATGGTGGTGGTGGTGTGGGCTACCGTGGTGGTGGTGGTGTGGGCTACCGTGGTGGTGGTGTGGGATATTCCTGGGTGGTAGTGGTGTGGGCTACCGTGGTGGTGGAGTTGCTGTGGGCTACCACGGTGGTGGTGTGGACAACCATGGTGGTGGTGTGGAATACCATGGTGGTGGTGGAGTGGGCTGCCATGGTGGTGGTGGTGGAGTGGGCTGCCATGGTGGTAGTGGTGGTGTGGGCTGCCATGGTGGTGGTGGTGGTGGTGGTGGTGGAGTGGGCTGCCATGGTGGTGGTGGTGGAGTGGGCTGCCATGGTGGTGGTTGTGGTGTGGGCTGCCATGGTGGTGGTGGTGGTGGTGTGGGCTGCCATGGTGGTGGTGGTGGTGGTGGTGGTGGAGTGGGCTGCCATGGTGGTGGTGGTGGAGTGGGCTGCCATGGTGGTGGTGGTGGTGTGGGCTACTATTGTAGTGGTGGTGGTGTGGGCTACCATGGTGGTGGTGGTGGTGTGGGCTACCACGGTGGTGGTGGTGGTGTGGGCTGCCATGGTGGTGATGGTGGTGTGGGCTGCCATGGTGGTGGTGGTGGTGGTGGTGGTGGAGTGGGCTGCCATGGTGGTGGTGGTGGAGTGGGCTGCCATGGTGGTGGTGGTGGTGTGGGCTGCCATGGTGGTGGTGGTGGTGGTGTGGGCTGCCATGGTGGTGGTGGTGGAGTGGGCTGCCATGGTGGTGGTGGTGGTGTGGGCTACTATTGTAGTGGTGGTGGTGTGGGCTACCATGGTGGTGGTGGTGGTGTGGGCTACCACGGTGGTGGTGGTGGTGTGGGCTACTATTGTAGTGGTGGTGGTGTGGGCTACCATGGTGGTGGTGGTGGTGTGGGCTACCACGGTGGTGGTGGTGGTGTGGGCTGCCATGGTGGTGATGGTGGTGTGGGCTGCCAGGGTGGTGGTGGTGGTGGTGGTGGTGGAGTGGGCTGCCATGGTGGTGGTGGTGGAGTGGGCTGCCATGGTGGTGGTGGTGGTGTGGGCTGCCATGGTGGTGGTGGTGGTGGTGTGGGCTGCCATGGTGGTGGTGGTGGTGTGGGCTGCCATGGTGGTGGTGGTGGTGGTGTGGGCTGCCATGGTGGTGGTGGTGGAGTGGGCTGCCATGGTGGTGGTGGTGGTGTGGGCTACTATTGTAGTGGTGGTGGTGTGGGCTACCATGGTGGTGGTGGTGGTGTGGGCTACCACGGTGGTGGTGGTGGTGTGGGCTGCCATGGTGGTGATGGTGGAGTGGGCTGCCATGGTGGTGGTGGTGGTGTGGGCTACTATTGTAGTGGTGGTGGTGTGGGCTACCATGGTGGTGGTGGTGGTGTGGGCTACCACGGTGGTGGTGGTGGTGTGGGCTGCCATGGTGGTGATGGTGGTGTGGTTTACCATGGTGGTGGTGGTGGTGGTGGTGGTGGTGGTGTGGGCTGCCATGGTGGTGGTGGTGGAGTGGGCTGCCATGGTGGTGGTGGTGGTGGTGTGGGCTACCACGGTGGTGGTGGTGGTGGTGGTGTGGGCTGCCATGGTGGTGGTGGTGGAGTGGGCTGCCATGGTGGTAGTGGTGGTGTGGGCTGCCATGGTGGTGGTGGTGGTGTGGGCTACTATGGTGGTGGTGGTGTGGGCTGCCATGGTGGTGGTGGTGGTGTGGGCTACTATGGTGGTGGTGTGGGCTACCATTGTAGTGGTGGTGGTGTGGGCTACCATGGTGGTGGTGGTGGTGTGGGCTACCACGGTGGTGGTGGTGGTGTGGGCTGCCATGGTGGTGATGGTGGTGTGGGCTGCCATGGTGGTGGTGGTGGTGGTGGTGGTGGAGTGGGCTGCCATGGTGGTGGTGGTGGAGTGGGCTGCCATGGTGGTGGTGGTGGTGTGGGCTGCCATGGTGGTGGTGGTGGTGGTGTAGGCTGCCATGGTGGTGGTGGTGGTGGTGGAGTGGGCTGCCATGGTGGTGGTGGTGGAGTGGGCTGCCATGGTGGTGGTGGTGGTGTGGGCTACTATTGTAGTGGTGGTGGTGTGGGCTACCATGGTGGTGGTGGTGGTGTGGGCTACCACGGTGGTGGTGGTGGTGTGGGCTGCCATGGTGGTGATGGTGGAGTGGGCTGCCATGGTGGTGGTGGTGGTGTGGGCTACTATTGTAGTGGTGGTGGTGTGGGCTACCACGGTGGTGGTGGTGGTGGTGGTGTGGGCTGCCATGGTGGTGATGGTGGTGTGGTTTACCATGGTGGTGGTGGTGGTGGTGGTGGTGGTGGTGTGGGCTGCCATGGTGGTGGTGGTGGAGTGGGCTGCCATGGTGGTGGTGGTGGAGTGGGCTGCCATGGTGGTAGTGGTGGTGTGGGCTGCCATGGTGGTGGTGGTGGTGTGGGCTACTATGGTGGTGGTGGTGTGGGCTGCCATGGTGGTGGTGGTGGTGTGGGCTACTATGGTGGTGGTGTGGGCTACCATTGTAGTGGTGGTGGTGTGGGCTACCATGGTGGTGGTGGTGGTGTGGGCTACCACGGTGGTGGTGGTGGTGTGGGCTGCCATGGTGGTGATGGTGGTGTGGGCTGCCATGGTGGTGGTGGTGGTGGTGGTGGTGGAGTGGGCTGCCATGGTGGTGGTGGTGGAGTGGGCTGCCATGGTGGTGGTGGTGGTGTGGGCTGCCATGGTGGTGGTGGTGGTGGTGTGGGCTGCCATGGTGGTGGTGGTGGTGGTGGTGGTGGAGTGGGCTGCCATGGTGGTGGTGGTGGAGTGGGCTGCCATGGTGGTGGTGGTGGTGTGGGCTACTATTGTAGTGGTGGTGGTGTGGGCTACCATGGTGGTGGTGGTGGTGTGGGCTACCACGGTGGTGGTGGTGGTGTGGGCTGCCATGGTGGTGATGGTGGAGTGGGCTGCCATGGTGGTGGTGGTGGTGTGGGCTACTATTGTAGTGGTGGTGGTGTGGGCTACCATGGTGGTGGTGGTGGTGGTGTGGGCTACCACGGTGGTGGTGGTGGTGTGGGCTGCCATGGTGGTGGTGGTGGTGTGGTTTACCATGGTGGTGGTGGTGGTGGTGGTGGTGGTGGTGTGGGCTGCCATGGTGGTGGTGGTGGAGTGGGCTGCCATGGTGGTGGTGGTGGTGGTGTGGGCTACCACGGTGGTGGTGGTGGTGGTGGTGTGGGCTGCCATGGTGGTGATGGTGGTGTGGTTTACCATGGTGGTGGTGGTGGTGGTGGTGGTGGTGGTGTGGGCTGCCATGGTGGTGGTGGTGGAGTGGGCTGCCATGGTGGTGGTGGTGGAGTGGGCTGCCATGGTGGTAGTGGTAGTGTGGGCTGCCATGGTGGTGGTGGTGGTGTGGGCTAATATGGTGGTGGTGGTGTGGGCTGCCATGGTGGTGGTGGTGGTGTGGGCTACTATGGTGGTGGTGTGGGCTACCATTGTAGTGGTGGTGGTGTGGGCTACCATGGTGGTGGTGGTGGTGTGGGCTACCACGGTGGTGGTGGTGGTGTGGGCTAACCTGTTGGTGGTGGTTGTGTTGGCTACCATGGTGGTGGTGGTGTGGGCTACCGTGGTGGTGGACGTGGTGTGGGCTACCGTGGTGGTGGAGGGGGTGTGGGCTGCCATGGTGGTGGTGGTGGTGGTGGTGGTGGAGTGGGCTGCCATGGTGGTGGTGGTGGAGTGGGCTGCCATGGTGGTGGTGGTGGTGTGGGCTGCCATGGTGGTGGTGGTGGTGGTGTGGGCTGCCATGGTGGTGGTGGTGGTGGTGGTGGTGGAGTGGGCTGCCATGGTGGTGGTGGTGGAGTGGGCTGCCATGGTGGTGGTGGTGGTGTGGGCTACTATTGTAGTGGTGGTGGTGTGGGCTACCATGGTGGTGGTGGTGGTGTGGGCTACCACGGTGGTGGTGGTGGTGTGGGCTGCCATGGTGGTGATGGTGGAGTGGGCTGCCATGGTGGTGGTGGTGGTGTGGGCTACAATTGTAGTGGTGGTGGTGTGGGCTACCATGGTGGTGGTGGTGGTGGTGTGGGCTACCACGGTGGTGGTGGTGGTGTGGGCTGCCATGGTGGTGATGGTGGTGTGGTTTACCATGGTGGTGGTGGTGGTGGTGGTGGTGGTGGTGTGGGCTGCCATGGTGGTGGTGGTGGAGTGGGCTGCCATGGTGGTGGTGGTGGTGGTGTGGGCTACCACGGTGGTGGTGGTGGTGGTGGTGTGGGCTGCCATGGTGGTGATGGTGGTGTGGTTTACCATGGTGGTGGTGGTGGTGGTGGTGGTGGTGGTGTGGGCTGCCATGGTGGTGGTGGTGGAGTGGGCTGCCATGGTGGTGGTGGTGGAGTGGGCTGCCATGGTGGTAGTGGTAGTGTGGGCTGCCATGGTGGTGGTGGTGGTGTGGGCTACTATGGTGGTGGTGGTGTGGGCTGCCATGGTGGTGGTGGTGGTGTGGGCTACTATGGTGGTGGTGTGGGCTACCATTGTAGTGGTGGTGGTGTGGGCTACCATGGTGGTGGTGTTGGTGTGGGCTACCACGGTGGTGGTGGTGGTGTGGGCTAACCTGTTGGTGGTGGTTGTGTTGGCTACCATGGTGGTGGTGGTGTGGGCTACCGTGGTGGTGGACGTGGTGTGGGCTACCGTGGTGGTGGAGGGGGTGTGGGCTACCGTGGTGGTGGTGGTGGTGTGGGCTACCGTGGTGGTGGTGGTGGTGTGGGCTACTGTGGCGGTGGTGTGGGCTACTGTGGTGGTGGTGGTGATGGCTACCATGGTGGTGGTGTGGGATACTGTGGTGGTGGTGGTGTGGGCTACCATGGTGGTGGTGTGGGCTACCGTGGTGGTGGAGGTGTGGGATATTCTGTGGTGGTGGTGGTGTGGGATACCATGGTGGTGGTGGTGTGGGCTACCGTGGTGGGGGAGGTGGTGTGGTGGTGGCTACCGTGGTGGTGGTAGTGGTGTGGGCTACCGTGGTGGTGGTGGTTGTTTGGGCTACCGTGGTGGTGGTGGTGTGGGCTACTGTGGTTGTGGAGGTGGTGTGGGCTGCCATGGTGGTGGTGGTGTGGGATATTCTGTGGTGGTGGTGGTGTGGGATACCATGGTGGTGGTGGTGTGGGCTACCGTGGTGGGGGAGGTGGTGTGGTGGTGGCTACCGTGGTGGTGGTAGTGGTGTGGGCTACCGTGGTGGTGGTGGTTGTTTGGGCTACCGTGGTGGTGGTGGTGTGGGCTACTGTGGTTGTGGAGGTGGTGTGGGCTGCCATGGTGGTGGTGGTGTGGGCTACCGTGGTGGGGGAGTTTGTGTGGGCTACCGTGGTGGTGGTGGTGGTGTGGGCTACCGTGGTGGTGGTGGTGGTGTGGGCTACCATGGTGGTGGTGGTGTGGGCTACCGTGGTGGGGGAGTTTGTGTGGGCTACCGTGGTGGTGGTGGTGGTGTGGGATATATTGTGGTGGTGGTGGTGTGGGATATACCGTGGTGGTTGTGTGGGATATTCCTGGGTGGTGGTGGTGTGGGCTACTGTGATGGTGGTGGTGGTGTGGGCTACCATGGTGGTGGTGTGGGCTACTGTGGTGGTGGTGGTGTGGGCTACCATGGTGGTGGTGTGGGCTACCGTGGTGGGGGAGGTGGTGTGGTGGTGGCTACCGTGGTGGTGGTAGTGCTGTGGGCTACCGTGGTGGTGGTGGTGGTGTGGGCTACTGTGGTGGTGGAGGTGGTGTGGGCTACCATGGTGTGGTGTGGAATACCATGGGGGTGATGGTGTGGGCTACCGTGGTGGGGGAGGTGGTGTGGGCTACCGTGGTGGTGGTGGTGGTGTGGGCTACCATGGTGGTGGTGGTGTGGGCTACCGTGGTGGGGGAGGTGGTGTGGTGGTGGCTACCGTGGTGGTGGTAGTGGTGTGGGCTACCGTGGTGGTGGTGGTTGTTTGGGCTACCGTGGTGGTGGTGGTGTGGGCTACTGTGGTTGTGGAGGTGGTGTGGGCTGCCATGGTGGTGGTGGTGTGGGCTACCGTGGTGGGGGAGTTTGTGTGGGCTACCGTGGTGGTGGTGGTGGTGTGGGCTACCGTGGTGGTGGTGGTGGTGTGGGCTACCATGGTGGTGGTGGTGTGGGCTACCGTGGTGGGGGAGTTTGTGTGGGCTACCGTGGTGGTGGTGGTGGTGTGGGCTACCGTGGTGGTGGTGGTGGTGTGGGCTACCATGGTGGTGGTGGTGTGGGCTACCGTGGTGGGGGAGTTTGTGTGGGCTACCGTGGTGGTGGTGGTGGTGTGGGATATATTGTGGTGGTGGTGGTGTGGGATATACCGTGGTGGTTGTGTGGGATATTCCTGGGTGGTGGTGGTGTGGGCTACTGTGATGGTGGTGGTGGTGTGGGCTACCATGGTGGTGGTGTGGGCTACTGTGGTGGTGGTGGTGTGGGCTACCATGGTGGTGGTGTGGGCTACCGTGGTGGGGGAGGTGGTGTGGTGGTGGCTACCGTGGTGGTGGTAGTGCTGTGGGCTACCGTGGTGGTGGTGGTGGTGTGGGCTACTGTGGTGGTGGAGGTGGTGTGGGCTACCATGGTGTGGTGTGGAATACCATGGGGGTGATGGTGTGGGCTACCGTGGTGGGGGAGGTGGTGTGGGCTACCGTGGTGGTGGTGGTGGTGTGGGCTACTGTGGTGGTGGAGGTGGTGTGGGCTACTGTGGTGGTGGAGGTGGTGTGGGCTACCATGGTGGTGGTGTTGTGGGCTACCGTGGTGGGGGAGGTGGTGTGGGCTACCGTGGTGGTGGTGGTGGTGTGGGCTACCGAGGTGGTGGTGGTGTGGGCTACTGTGGTGGTGGAGGTGGTGTGGGCTACCATGGTGGTGGTGGTGTGGGCTACCGTGGTGGTGGTGGTGGTGTGGGATATACCGTGGTGGTTGTGTGGGATATTCCTGGGTGGTTGTGGTGTGGGCTACTGTGATGGTGGTGGTGGTGTGGGCTACCGTGGTGGTGGTGGTGGTGTGGGCTACCGTGGTGGGGGAGGTGGTGTGGTGGTGGCTACCGTGGTGGTGGTAGTGGTGTGGGCTACCGTGGTGGTGGTGGTGGTGTGGGCTACCGTGGTGGTGGTGTGGGCTACTGCGGTGGTGGAGGTGGTGTGGGCTACCATGGTGGTGGTGTTGTGGGCTACCGTGGTGGGGGAGGTGGTGTGGGCTACCGTGGTGGTGGTGGTGGTGTGGGCTACCGTGGTGGTGGTGGTGGTGTGGGCTACTGTGGCGGTGGTGTGGGCTACTGTGGTGGTGGTGGTGTGGGCTAACGTGGTGGTGGTGGTGGTGTGGGCTACCGTGATGGTGGTGGTGGTGTGGGCTACTGTGTCGGTGGTGTGGGCTACTGTGGTGGTGGTGGTGTGGGCTACCATGGTGGTGGTGTGGGCTACCGTGGTGGTGGAGGTGTGGGATATTCTGTGGTGGTAGTGGTGTGGGCTACCGTGGTGGTGGTGGTGTGGGCTACTGTGGTGGTGGAGGTGGTGTGGTGGTGGCTACCGTGGTGGTGGTAGTGGTGTGGGCTACTGTGGTGGTGGTGGTGGTGTGGGCTACCGTGGTGGGGGAGGTGGTGTTGTGGTGGCTACCGTGGTGGTGGTAGTGGTGTGGGCTACCGTGGTGGTGGTTGTGGTGTGGGCTACTGTGGTGGTGGAGGTGGTGTGGGCTACCATGGTGGTGGTGGTGTGGGCTACCGTGGTGGGGGTGGTGGTGTGGGCTACCGTGGTGGTGGTGGTGTGGGCTACTGTGGTTGTGGAGGTGTTGTGGGCTACCATGGTGGTGGTGGTGTGGGCTACCGTGGTGGGGGTGGTGGTGTGGGCTACCGTGGTGGTGGTGGTGTGGGCTACTGTGGTTGTGGAGGTGTGGGCTACTGTGGTTGTGGAGGTGTTGTGGGCTACCATGGTGGTGGTGGTGTGGGCTACCGTAGTGGGGGAGTTTGTGTGGGCTACCGTGGTGGTGGTGGTGGTGTGGGATATATTGTGGTGGTGGTGGTGTGGGATATACCGTGGTGGTTGTGTGGGATATTCCTGGGTGGTTGTGGTGTGGGCTACTGTGATGGTGGTGGTGGTGTGGGCTACCATGGTGGTGGTGGTGTGGGCTACCGTGGTGGTGGTGTGGGATATTCCTGGGTGGTTGTGGTGTGGGCTACTGTGATGGTGGTGGTGGTGTGGGCTACCATGGTGGTGGAGGTGGTGTGGGCTACCATGGTGGTGGAGGTGCTGTGGGCTACCACGGTGGTGGTGTGGACAACCATGGTGGTGGTGTGGAATACCATGGTGGTGATGGTGTGGGCTACCGTGGTGGGGGAGGTGGTGTGGTGGTGGCTACCGTGGTGGTGGTAGTGGTGTGGGCTACTGTGGTGGTGGTGGTGGTGTGGGCTACCGTGGTGGGGGAGGTGGTGTTGTGGTGGCTACCGTGGTGGTGGTAGTGGTGTGGGCTACCGTGGTGGTGGTGTGGACAACCATGGTGGTGGTGTGGAATACCATGGTGGTGATGGTGTGGGCTACCGTGGTGGTGGTGGTGGTGTGGGCTACCGTGGTGGTGGTGTGGGCTACTGTGGTGGTGGAGGTGGTGTGGCCTACCATGGTGGTGGTGTTGTGGGCTACCGTGGTGGGGGAGGTGGTGTGGGCTACCGTGGTGGTGGTGGTGGTGTGGGCTACCGTGGTGGTGGTGGTGGTGTGGGCTACTGTGGCGGTGGTGTGGGCTACTGTGGTGGTGGTGGTGTGGGCTAACTTGGTGGTGGTGGTGGTGTGGGCTACCGTGGTGGTGGTGGTGGTGTGGGCTACCGTGGTGGGGGAGGTGGTGTGGTGGTGGCTACCGTGGTGGTGGTAGTGGTGTGGGCTACCGTGGTGGTGGTGGTGGTGTGGGCTACTGTGGTGGTGGAGGTGGTGTGGGCTACCATGGTGGTGGTGGTGTGGGCTACCGTGGTGGGGGAGGTGGTGTGGGCTACCGTGGTGGTGGTGGTGGTGTGGGCTACCGAGGTGGTGGTGGTGTGGGCTACTGTGGTGGTGGAGGTGGTGTGGGCTACCATGGTGGTGGTGGTGTGGGCTACCGTGGTGGTGGTGGTGGTGTGGGATATACCGTGGTGGTTGTGTGGGATATTCCTGGGTGGTTGTGGTGTGGGCTACTGTGATGGTGGTGGTGGTGTGGGCTACCGTGGTGGTGGTGGTGTGGGCTACCGTGTTGGTGGTGTGGGATATTCCTGGGTGGTAGTGGTGTGGGCTACCGTGGTGGTGGTGGTGGTGTGGGCTACTGTGGTGGTGGAGGTGGTGTTTGCTACCATGGTGGTGGAGTTGCTGTGGGCTACCACGGTGGTGGTGTGGACAACCATGGTGGTGGTGTGGAATACCATGGTGGTGATGGTGTGGGCTACCGTGGTGGGGGAGGTGGTGTGGGCTACCGTGGTGGTGGTGGTGGTGGTGTGGGCTACCGTGGTGGTGGTGTGGGCTACTGTGGTGGTGGAGGTGGTGTGGGCTACCATGGTGGTGGTGTTGTGGGCTACTGTGATGGTGGTGGTGGTGTGGGCTACCGTGGTGGTGGTGGTGTGGGCTACCGTGTTGGTGGTGTGGGATATTCCTGGGTGGTAGTGGTGTGGGCTACCGTGGTGGTGGTGGTGGTGTGGGCTACTGTGGTGGTGGAGGTGGTGTTTGCTACCATGGTGGTGGAGTTGCTGTGGGCTACCACGGTGGTGGTGTGGACAACCATGGTGGTGGTGTGGAATACCATGGTGGTGATGGTGTGGGCTACCGTGGTGGGGGAGGTGGTGTGGGCTACCGTGGTGGTGGTGGTGGTGGTGTGGGCTACCGTGGTGGTGGTGTGGGCTACTGTGGTGGTGGAGGTGGTGTGGGCTACCATGGTGGTGGTGTTGTGGGCTACCGTGGTGGGGGAGGTGGTGTGGGCTACCGTGGTGGTGGTGGTGGTGTGGGCTACCGTGGTGGTGGTGGTGGTGTGGGCTACTGTGGCGGTGGTGTGGGCTACTGTGGTGGTGGTGGTGTGGGCTAACGTGGTGGTGGTGGTGGTGTGGGCTACCGTGGTGGTGGTGGTGGTGGTGTGGGCTACTGTGTCGGTGGTGTGGGCTACTGTGGTGGTGGTGGTGTGGGCTACCGTGGTGGGGGAGGTGGTGTGGTGGTGGCTACCGTGGTGGTGGTAGTGGTGTGGGCTACCGTGGTGGTGGTGGTGTAGGCTACTGTGGTGGTGGAGGTGGTGTGGTGGTGGCTACCGTGGTGGTGGTAGTGGTGTGGGCTACTGTGGTGGTGGTGGTGGTGTGGGCTACCGTGGTGGGGGAGGTGGTGTTGTGGTGGCTACCGTGGTGGTGGTAGTGGTGTGGGCTACCGTGGTGGTGGTGGTGGTGTGGGCTACTGTGGTGGTGGAGGTGGTGTGGGCTACCATGGTGGTGGTGGTGTGGGCTACCGTGGTGGGGGTGGTGGTGTGGGCTACCGTGGTGGTGGTGGTGTGGGCTACTGTGGTTGTGGAGGTGTTGTGGGCTACCATGGTGGTGGTGGTGTGGGCTACCGTAGTGGGGGAGTTTGTGTGGGCTACCGTGGTGGTGGTGGTGTGGGATATATTGTGGTGGTGGTGGTGTGGGATATACCGTGGTGGTTGTGTGGGATATTCCTGGGTTGTTGTGGTGTGGGCTACTGTGATGGTGGTGGTGGTGTGGGCTACCATGGTGGTGGTGGTGTGGGCTACCGTGGTGGTGGTGTGGGATATTCCTGGGTGGTTGTGGTGTGGGCTACTGTGATGGTGGTGGTGGTGTGGGCTACCATGGTGGTGGAGGTGGTGTGGGCTACCATGGTGGTGGAGGTGCTGTGGGCTACCACGGTGGTGGTGTGGACAACCATGGTGGTGGTGTGGAATACCATGGTGGTGATGGTGTGGGCTACCGTGGTGGGGGAGGTGGTGTGGGCTACCGTGGTGGTGGTGGTGGTGTGGGCTACCGTGGTGGTGGTGGTGTGGGCTACTGTGGTGGTGGAGGTGGTGTGGGCTACCATGGTGGTGGTGGTGTGGGCTACCGTGGTGGGGGAGGTGGTCTGGGCTACCGTGGTGGTGGTGGTGGTGTGGGCTACGTGGTGGTGGTGGTGGTGTGGGCTACTGTGGCGGTGGTGTGGGCTACTGTGGTGGTGGTGGTGTGGGCTACCATGGTGGTGGTGTGGGATACTGTGGTGGTGGTGGTGTGGGCTACCATGGTGGTGGTGTGGGCTACCGTGGTGGTGGAGGTGTGGGATATTCTGTGGTGGTGGTGGTGTGGGATACCATGGTGGTGGTGGTGTGGGCTACCGTGGTGGGGGAGGTGGTGTGGTGGTGGCTACCGTGGTGGTGGTAGTGGTGTGGGCTACCGTGGTGGTGGTGGTGGTTTGGGCTACTGTGGTGGTGGAGGTGGTGTGGGCTACCGTGGTGGTGGTGGTGTGGGCTACTGTGGTGGTGGAGGTGGTGTGGTGGTGGCTACCGTGGTGGTGGTAGTGGTGTGGGCTACTGTGGTGGTGGTGGTGGTGTGGGCTACCATGGTGGTGGTGGTGTGGGCTACCGTAGTGGGGGAGTTTGTGTGGGCTACCGTGGTGGTGGTGGTGGTGTGGGATATATTGTGGTGGTGGTGGTGTGGGATATACCGTGGTGGTTGTGTGGGATATTCCTGGGTGGTTGTGGTGTGGGCTACTGTGATGGTGGTGGTGGTGTGGGCTACCATGGTGGTGGAGGTGGTGTGGGCTACCATGGTGGTGGAGGTGCTGTGGGCTACCACGGTGGTGGTGTGGGCTACCATGGTGGTGGTGTGGAATACCATGGTGGTGATGGTGTGGGCTACCGTGGTGGGGGAGGTGGTGTGGGCTACCGTGGTGGTGGTGGTGGTGTGGGCTACCGTGGTGGTGGTGGTGGTGGTGTGGGCTACTGTGGTGGTGGAGGTGGTGTGGGCTACCATGGTGGTGGTGGTGTGGGCTACCGTGGTGGGGGAGGTGGTGTGGGCTACCGTGGTGGTGGTGGTGGTGTGGGCTACCGTGGTGGTGGTGGTGGTGTGGGCTACTGTGGCGGTGGTGTGGGCTACTGTGGTGGTGGTGGTGTGGGCTACCATGGTGGTGGTGTGGGATACTGTGGTGGTGGTGGTGTGGGCTACCATGGTGGTGGTGTGGGCTACCGTGGTGGTGGAGGTGTGGGATATTCTGTGGTGGTGGTGGTGTGGGATACCATGGTGGTGGTGGTGTGGGCTACCGTGGTGGGGGAGGTGGTGTGGTGGTGGCTACCGTGGTGGTGGTAGTGGTGTGGGCTACCGTGGTGGTGGTGGTGGTTTGGGCTACTGTGGTGGTGGAGGTGGTGTGGGCTACCGTGGTGGTGGTGGTGGTGTGGGCTACCGTGGTGGTGGTGGTGTGGGCTACTGTGGTGGTGGAGGTGGTGTGGACAACCATGGTGGTGGTGTGGAATACCATGGTGGTGATGGTGTGGGCTACCGTGGTGGGGGAGGTGGTGTGGGCTACCGTGGTGGTGGTGGTGGTGTGGACAACCATGGTGGTGGTGTGGAATACCATGGTGGTGATGGTGTGGGCTACCGTGGTGGGGGAGGTGGTGTGGGCTACCGTGGTGGTGGTGGTGGTGTGGACAACCATGGTGGTGGTGTGGAATACCATGGTGGTGATGGTGTGGGCTACCGTGGTGGGGGAGGTGGTGTGGGCTACCGTGGTGGTGGTGGTGGTGGTGTGGGCTACCGTGGTGGTGTTGGTGGTGGTGTGGGCTACTGTGGTGGTGGAGGTGGTGTGGGCTACCATGGTGGTGGTGGTGTGGGCTACCGTGGTGGGGGAGGTGGTGTGGGCTACCGTGGTGGTGGTGGTGGTGTGGGCTACCGTGGTGGTGGTGGTGGTGTGGGCTACTATGGCGGTGGTGTGGGCTACTGTGGTGGTGGTGGTGTGGGCTACCATGGTGGTGGTGTGGGATACTGTGGTGGTGGTGGTGTGGGCTACCATGGTGGTGGTGTGGGCTACCGTGGTGGTGGAGGTGTGGGATATTCTGTGGTGGTGGTGGTGTGGGATACCATGGTGGTGGTGGTGTGGGCTACCGTGGTGGGGGAGGTGGTGTGGTGGTGGCTACCGTGGTGGTGGTAGTGGTGTGGGCTACCGTGGTGGTGGTGGTGGTTTGGGCTACTGTGGTGGTGGAGGTGGTGTGGGCTACCGTGGTGGTGGTGGTGGTGTGGGCTACCGTAGTGGGGGAGTTTGTGTGGGCTACCGTGGTGGTGGTGGTGGTGTGGGCTACTATGGCGGTGGTGTGGGCTACTGTGGTGGTGGTGGTGGTGTGGGCTACCGTGGTGGTGGTGGTGGTGTGGGCTACTATGGCTACCATGGTGGTGGTGTGGGATACTGTGGTGGTGGTGGTGTGGGCTACCATGGTGGTGGTGTGGGCTACCGTGGTGGTGGAGGTGTGGGATATTCTGTGGTGGTGGTGGTGTGGGATACCATGGTGGTGGTGGTGTGGGCTACCGTGGTGGGGGAGGTGGTGTGGTGGTGGCTACCGTGGTGGTGGTAGTGGTGTGGGCTACCGTGGTGGTGGTGGTGGTTTGGGCTACTGTGGTGGTGGAGGTGGTGTGGGCTACCGTGGTGGTGGTGGTGGTGTGGGCTACCGTAGTGGTGGTGGTGGTTTGGGCTACTGTGGTGGTGGAGGTGGTGTGGGCTACCGTGGTGGTGGTGGTGGTGTGGGCTACCGTGGTGGTGGTGGTGTGGGCTACTGTGGTGGTGGAGGTGGTGTGGACAACCATGGTGGTGGTGTGGAATACCATGGTGGTGATGGTGTGGGCTACCGTGGTGGGGGAGGTGGTGTGGGCTACCGTGGTGGTGGTGGTGGTGTGGACAACCATGGTGGTGGTGTGGAATACCATGGTGGTGATGGTGTGGGCTACCGTGGTGGGGGAGGTGGTGTGGGCTACCGTGGTGGTGGTGGTGGTGTGGGCTACCGTGGTGGTGTTGGTGGTGGTGTGGGCTACTGTGGTGGTGGAGGTGGTGTGGGCTACCATGGTGGTGGTGGTGTGGGCTACCGTGGTGGGGGAGGTGGTGTGGGCTACCGTGGTGGTGGTGGTGGTGTGGGCTACCGTGGTGGTGGTGGTGGTGTGGGCTACTATGGCGGTGGTGTGGGCTACTGTGGTGGTGGTGGTGGTGTGGGCTACCGTGGTGGTGGTGGTGGTGTGGGCTACCGTGGTGGTGGTGGTGGTTTGGGCTACTGTGGTGGTGGAGGTGGTGTGGGCTACCGTGGTGGTGGTGGTGGTGTGGGCTACCGTAGTGGGGGAGTTTGTGTGGGCTACCGTGGTGGTGGTGGTGGTGTGGGCTACCGTGGTGGTGGTGGTGGTGTGGGCTACCATGGTGGTGGTGGTGTGGGCTACCGTGGTGGTGGAGGTGGTGTGGGCTACCATGGTGGTGGTGGTGTGGGCTACCGTGGTGGGGGAGTTTGTGTGGGCTACCGTGGTGGTGGTGGTGTGGGATATTTTGTGGTGGTGGTGGTGTGGGATATACCGTGGTGGTTGTGTGGGATATTCCTGGGTGGTTGTGGTGTGGGCTACTGTGATGGTGGTGGTGGTGTGGGCTACCATGGTGGTGGTGGTGTGTGGGCTACCGTGGTGGTGGTGTGCGCTACCGTAGTGGTGGTGGTGGTTTGGGCTACTGTGGTGGTGGTGGTGGTGTGGGCTACCGTGGTGGTGGTGGTGGTGTGGGCTACCGTGGTGGTGGTGGTGTGGGATATTTTGTGGTGGTGGTGGTGTGGGATATACCGTGGTGGTTGTGTGGGATATTCCTGGGTGGTTGTGGTGTGGGCTACTGTGATGGTGGTGGTGGTGTGGGCTACCATGGTGGTGGTGGTGTGTGGGCTACCGTGGTGGTGGTGTGCGCTACCATGGTGGTGGTGGTGGTGTGGGCTACTGTGGCGGTGGTGTGGGCTACTGTGGTGGTGGTGGTGTGGGCTACCATGGTGGTGGTGTGGGCTACTGTGGTGGTGGTGGTGTGGGCTACCATGGTGGTGGTGTGGGCTACCGTGGTGGTGGAGGTGTGGGATATTCTGTGGTGGTGGTGGTGTGGGATACCATGGTGGTGGTGGTGTGGGCTACCGTGGTGGGGGAGGTGGTGTGGTGGTGGCTACCGTGGTGGTGGTAGTGGTGTGGGCTACCGTGGTGGTGGTGGTTTGGGCTACTGTGGTGGTGGAGGTGGTGTGGGCTACCATGGTGGTGGTGGTGTGGGCTACCGTGGTGGGGGAGGTGGTGTGGGCTACCGTGGTGGTGGTGGTGGTGTGGCTAACGTGGTGGTGGTGGTGTGGGCTACTGTGGTGGTGGAGGTGGTGTGGGCTACCATGGTGGTGGTGGTGTGGGCTACCGTGGTGGGGGAGTTTGTGTGGGCTACCGTGGTAGTGGTGGTGGTGTGGGCTACTGTGGTGGTGGAGGTGGTGTGGGCTACCATGGTGGTGGTGTGGGCTACTGTGGTGTTGGTGGTGTGGGCTACCATGGTGGTGGTGTGGGCTACCGTGGTGGTGGAGGTGTGGGATATTCCTTGGTGGTGGTGGTGTGGGATATTCCTTGGTGGTTGTGGTGTGGGCTACTGTGATGGTGGTGGTGATGTGGGCTACCATGGTGGTGGTGGTGTGGGCTACCGTGGTGGGGGAGATTGTGTGGGCTACCGTGGTGGTGGTGGTGGTGTGGGCTACCGTGGTGGTGGTGGTGGTGTGGGCTACAGTGGTGGTGGTGGTGGTGTGGGCTACTGTGGTGGTGGAGGTGGTGTGGGCTACCATGGTGGTGGTGTGGGCTACTGTGGTGTTGGTGGTGTGGGCTACCATGGTGGTGGTGTGGGCTACCGTGGTGGTGGAGGTGTGGGATATTCTGTGGTAGTGGTGGTGTGGGATATTCCTTGGTGGTGGTGGTGTGGGCTACTGTGATGGTGGTGGTGATGTGGGCTATCATGGTGGTCGTGGTGTGGGTGGTGGTGGGCTCCTATGCTGGTGGAGGTGGTGTGGGCTACCGTGGTAGTGGTGTGGGCTACCATGGTGGTGGTGGTGTGGGCTACCGTGGTGGTGTTTTTGGCTACCATGGTGGAGGTGGTGTGGGCTACCATGGTGGTGGTGGTGTGGGCTACCGTGGTGGTAGTTTGGGCTACCATGGTGGAGGTGGTGTGGGCTACCATGGTGGTGGTGTGGGCAACTGTGGTGATGGATGTGTGGGCTACCATGGTGGTGGTGGTGTGGGCTACCATGGTGGTGGTGGTGTGGTTTACCGTGGTGGTGGTTTGGGCTACCATGGTGGAGGTGGTGTGGGCTACCATGGTGGTGGTGGTGTGGGCTACCATGGTGGTGGTGGTGTGGGCTACCGTGGTGGTGGAGGGGGTGTGGGCTACCATGGTGGTGGTGTGGGCAACTTTGGTGGCGGATGTGTGGGCTACCGTGGTGGTGGTGTGCGCTACCATGGTGGTGGTGGTGTGGGCAAACGTATTGTTGGGTGTGTGGGCTACCGTGGTGGTGGTGTGAACTACCATGGTGGTGGTGGTGTGGGATATTCTGTGATGGTGGTGTTGTGGGATATTCCGTGGTGGTAGTGGTGTGGGCTACCATGGTGGAGGTGGTGTGGGCTACCATGGTGGTGGTGGTGTGGGCTACCATGGTGGTGGTGTGGGCAACTGTGGTGATGGATGTGTGGGCTACCATGGTGGTGGTGGTGTGGGCTACCATGGTGGTGGTGGTGTGGGCTACCGTGGTGGTGGTTTGGGCTACCATGGTGGAGGTGGTGTGGGCTACCATGGTGGTGGTGGTGTGGGCTACCATGGTAGTGGTGGTGTGGGCTACCGTGGTGGTGGAGGGGGTGTGGGCTACCATGGTGGTGTCGTGGGCAACTTTGGTGGTGGATGTGTGGGCTGCCGTGGTGGTGGTGTGCGCTACCATGGTGGTGGTGGTGTGGGCTAACGTATTGGTGGATGTGTGGGCTACCGTGGTGGTGGTGTGAACTACCATGGTGGTGGTGGTGTGGGATATTCCGTGGTGGTGGTGTTGTGGGATATTCCCTGGTGGTAGTGGTGTGGGCTACGATGGTGGTGGAGGTGGTGTGGGCTACCGTGGTGGTGGTTTGGACTACCATTGTGGAGGTGGTGTGGGCTACCATGGTGCTGGAGGTGGTGTGGGCTACTGTGGTGGTGGTCTGGGATACCATGGTGGTGGTGGTGTGGGCTACTGTGGTGGTGGTGTGGGCTACCATGGTGGTGGTGGTGGTGTGGATTACCGTGGTGGTGGTGTGGGCTACCATGGTGGAGGTGGTGTGGGCTACCATGGTGGTGGTGGTGTGGGCTACCGTGGTGGTGGAGGTGGTGTGGGCTACCGTGGTGGTGGTTTGGACTACCATTGTGGAGGTGGTGTGGGCTACCATGGTGCTGGAGGTGGTGTGGGCTACTGTGGTGGTGGTCTGGGATACCATGGTGGTGGTGGTGTGGGCTACTGTGGTGGTGGTGTGGGCTACCATGGTGGTGGTGGTGGTGTGGATTACCGTGGTGGTGGTGTGGGCTACCATGGTGGAGGTGGTGTGGGCTACCATGGTGGTGGTGGTGTGGGCTACCATGGTGGTGTGGGCTAACGTGGTGGTGGTTTGGACTACCATTGTGGAGGTGGTGTGGGCTACCATGGTGCTGGAGGTGGTGTGGGCTACCATGGTGGTGGTGTTGTGGGCAACTGTGGTGATGGATGTGTGGGCTACCATGGTGGTGGTGGTGTGGGCTACCATGGTGGTGGTGGTGTGGTTTACCGTGGTGGTGGTTTGGGCTACCATGGTGGAGGTGGTGTGGGCTACCATGGTGGTGGTGGTGTGGGCTACCGTGGTGGGGGAGGTGGTGTGGGCTACCGTGGTGGTGGTGGTGGTGTGGGCTACCGTGGTGGTGGTGGTGGTGGTGTGGGCTACTGTGGTGGTGGAGGTGGTGTGGGCTACCATGGTGGTGGTGGTGTGGGCTACCGTGGTGGGGGAGGTGGTGTGGGCTACCGTGGTGGTGGTGGTGGTGTGGGCTACCGTGGTGGTGGTGGTGGTGTGGGCTACTATGGCGGTGGTGTGGGCTACTGTGGTGGTGGTGGTGTGGGCTACCATGGTGGTGGTGTGGGATACTGTGGTGGTGGTGGTGTGGGCTACCATGGTGGTGGTGTGGGCTACCGTGGTGGTGGAGGTGTGGGATATTCTGTGGTGGTGGTGGTGTGGGATACCATGGTGGTGGTGGTGTGGGCTACCGTGGTGGGGGAGGTGGTGTGGTGGTGGCTACCGTGGTGGTGGTAGTGGTGTGGGCTACCGTGGTGGTGGTGGTGGTTTGGGCTACTGTGGTGGTGGAGGTGGTGTGGGCTACCGTGGTGGTGGTGGTGGTGTGGGCTACCGTGGTGGTGGTGGTGTGGGCTACTGTGGTGGTGGAGGTGGTGTGGGCTACCATGGTGGTGGTGGTGTGGGCTACCGTGGTGGGGGAGGTGGTGTGGGCTACCGTGGTGGTGGTGGTGGTGTGGCTAACGTGGTGGTGGTGGTGTGGGCTACTGTGGTGGTGGAGGTGGTGTGGGCTACCATGGTGGTGGTGGTGTGGGCTACCGTGGTGGGGGAGTTTGTGTGGGCTACCGTGGTAGTGGTGGTGGTGTGGGCTACTGTGGTGGTGGAGGTGGTGTGGGCTACCATGGTGGTGGTGTGGGCTACTGTGGTGTTGGTGGTGTGGGCTACCATGGTGGTGGTGTGGGCTACCGTGGTGGTGGAGGTGTGGGATATTCCTTGGTGGTGGTGGTGTGGGATATTCCTTGGTGGTTGTGGTGTGGGCTACTGTGATGGTGGTGGTGATGTGGGCTACCATGGTGGTGGTGGTGTGGGCTACCGTGGTGGGGGAGATTGTGTGGGCTACCGTGGTGGTGGTGGTGGTGTGGGCTACCGTGGTGGTGGTGGTGGTGTGGGCTACTGTGGTGGTGGAGGTGGTGTGGGCTACCATGGTGGTGGTGTGGGCTACTGTGGTGTTGGTGGTGTGGGCTACCATGGTGGTGGTGTGGGCTACCGTGGTGGTGGAGGTGTGGGATATTCTGTGGTAGTGGTGGTGTGGGATATTCCTTGGTGGTGGTGGTGTGGGCTACTGTGATGGTGGTGGTGATGTGGGCTATCATGGTGGTCGTGGTGTGGGTGGTGGTGGGCTCCTATGCTGGTGGAGGTGGTGTGGGCTACCGTGGTAGTGGTGTGGGCTACCATGGTGGTGGTGGTGTGGGCCATCGTGGTGGTGGAGGTGGTGTGGGCTACCATGGTGGTAGTGGTGTGGGCCATCGTGGTGGTGGAGGTGGTGTGGGCTACCATGGTGGTGGTGTTGTGGGCTACCATATTGGTGGATGTGTGGAGTACCGTGGTGGTAGTGTGACCTACCGTGGTGGTGGTGTGAGCTACCGTGGTGGTGGTGGTGTGAGCTACCGTGGTGGTGGTGGTGTGGGATACCATGGTGGTGGTGGTGTGGGCTACTGTGGTGGTGGTGTGGGCTACCGTGGTGGTGTTTTTGGCTACCATGGTGGAGGTGGTGTGGGCTACCATGGTGGTGGTGGTGTGGGCTACCGTGGTGGTAGTTTGGGCTACCATGGTGGAGGTGGTGTGGGCTACCATGGTGGTGGTGTGGGCAACTGTGGTGATGGATGTGTGGGCTACCATGGTGGTGGTGGTGTGGGCTACCATGGTGGTGGTGGTGTGGTTTACCGTGGTGGTGGTTTGGGCTACCATGGTGGAGGTGGTGTGGGCTACCATGGTGGTGGTGGTGTGGGCTATCATGGTGGTGGTGGTGTGGGCTACCGTGGTGGTGGAGGGGGTGTGGGCTACCATGGTGGTGGTGTGGGCAACTTTGGTGGCGGATGTGTGGGCTACCGTGGTGGTGGTGTGCGCTACCATGGTGGTGGTGGTGTGGGCAAACGTATTGTTGGGTGTATGGGCTACCGTGGTGGTGGTGTGAACTACCATGGTGGTGGTGGTGTGGGATATTCTGTGATGGTGGTGTTGTGGGATATTCCGTGGTGGTAGTGGTGTGGGCTACCATGGTGGAGGTGGTGTGGGCTACCATGGTGGTGGTGGTGTGGGCTACCATGGTGGTGGTGTGGGCAACTGTGGTGATGGATGTGTGGGCTACCATGGTGGTGGTGGTGTGGGCTACCATGGTGGTGGTGGTGTGGGCTACCGTGGTGGTGGTTTGGGCTACCATGGTGGAGGTGGTGTGGGCTACCATGGTGGTGGTGGTGTGGGCTACCATGGTAGTGGTGGTGTGGGCTACCGTGGTGGTGGAGGGGGTGTGGGCTACCATGGTGGTGTCGTGGGCAACTTTGGTGGTGGATGTGTGGGCTGCCGTGGTGGTGGTGTGCGCTACCATGGTGGTGGTGGTGTGGGCTAACGTATTGGTGGATGTGTGGGCTACCGTGGTGGTGGTGTGAACTACCATGGTGGTGGTGGTGTGGGATATTCCGTGGTGGTGGTGTTGTGGGATATTCCCTGGTGGTAGTGGTGTGGGCTACGATGGTGGTGGAGGTGGTGTGGGCTACCGTGGTGGTGGTTTGGACTACCATTGTGGAGGTGGTGTGGGCTACCATGGTGCTGGAGGTGGTGTGGGCTACTGTGGTGGTGGTCTGGGATACCATGGTGGTGGTGGTGTGGGCTACTGTGGTGGTGGTGTGGGCTACCATGGTGGTGGTGGTGGTGTGGATTACCGTGGTGGTGGTGTGGGCTACCATGGTGGAGGTGGTGTGGGCTACCATGGTGGTGGTGGTGTGGGCTACCGTGGTGGTGGAGGTGGTGTGGGCTACCATGGTGGTGTGGGCTAACGTGGTGGTGGTTTGGACTACCATTGTGGAGGTGGTGTGGGCTACCATGGTGCTGGAGGTGGTGTGGGCTACCATGGTGGTGGTGGTGTGGGCAACTGTGGTGATGGATGTGTGGGCTACCATGGTGGTGGTGGTGTGGGCTACCATGGTGGTGGTGGTGTGGTTTACCGTGGTGGTGGTTTGGGCTACCATGGTGGAGGTGGTGTGGGCTACCATGGTGGTGGTGGTGTGGGCTACCGTGGTGGGGGAGGTGGTGTGGGCTACCGTGGTGGTGGTGGTGGTGTGGGCTACCGTGGTGGTGGTGGTGGTGGTGTGGGCTACTGTGGTGGTGGAGGTGGTGTGGGCTACCATGGTGGTGGTGGTGTGGGCTACCGTGGTGGGGGAGGTGGTGTGGGCTACCGTGGTGGTGGTGGTGGTGTGGGCTACCGTGGTGGTGGTGGTGGTGTGGGCTACTATGGCGGTGGTGTGGGCTACTGTGGTGGTGGTGGTGTGGGCTACCATGGTGGTGGTGTGGGATACTGTGGTGGTGGTGGTGTGGGCTACCATGGTGGTGGTGTGGGCTACCGTGGTGGTGGAGGTGTGGGATATTCTGTGGTGGTGGTGGTGTGGGATACCATGGTGGTGGTGGTGTGGGCTACCGTGGTGGGGGAGGTGGTGTGGTGGTGGCTACCGTGGTGGTGGTAGTGGTGTGGGCTACCGTGGTGGTGGTGGTGGTTTGGGCTACTGTGGTGGTGGAGGTGGTGTGGGCTACCGTGGTGGTGGTGGTGGTGTGGGCTACCGTGGTGGTGGTGGTGTGGGCTACTGTGGTGGTGGAGGTGGTGTGGGCTACCATGGTGGTGGTGGTGTGGGCTACCGTGGTGGTGGTGGTGGTGTGGGCTACCATGGTGGTGGTGGTGTGGGCTACCGTGGTGGTGGAGGTGGTGTGGGCTACCATGGTGGTGGTGGTGTGGGCTACCGTGGTGGGGGAGTTTGTGTGGGCTACCGTGGTGGTGGTGGTGTGGGATATATTGTGGTGGTGGTGGTGTGGGATATACCGTGGTGGTTGTGTGGGATATTCCTGGGTGGTTGTGGTGTGGGCTACTGTGATGGTGGTGTGGGCTACCATGGTGGTGGTGGTGTGTGGGCTACCGTGGTGGTGGTGTGCGCTACCATGGTGGTGGTGGTGGTGTGGGCTACTGTGGCGGTGGTGTGGGCTACTGTGGTGGTGGTGGTGTGGGCTACCATGGTGGTGGTGTGGGCTACTGTGGTGGTGGTGGTGTGGGCTACCATGGTGGTGGTGTGGGCTACCGTGGTGGTGGAGGTGTGGGATATTCTGGGGTGGTGGTGGTGTGGGATACCATGGTGGTGGTGGTGTGGGCTACCGTGGTGGGGGAGGTGGTGTGGTGGTGGCTACCGTGGTGGTGGTAGTGGTGTGGGCTACCGTGGTGGTGGTGGTTTGGGCTACTGTGGTGGTGGAGGTGGTGTGGGCTACCATGGTGGTGGTGGTGTGGGCTACCGTGGTGGGGGAGGTGGTGTGGGCTACCGTGGTGGTGGTGGTGGTGTGGCTAACGTGGTGGTGGTGGTGTGGGCTACTGTGGTGGTGGAGGTGGTGTGGGCTACCATGGTGGTGGTGGTGTGGGCTACCGTGGTGGGGGAGTTTGTGTGGGCTACCGTGGTAGTGGTGGTGGTGTGGGCTACTGTGGTGGTGGAGGTGGTGTGGGCTACCATGGTGGTGGTGTGGGCTACTGTGGTGTTGGTGGTGTGGGCTACCATGGTGGTGGTGTGGGCTACCGTGGTGGTGGAGGTGTGGGATATTCCTTGGTGGTGGTGGTGTGGGATATTCCTTGGTGGTTGTGGTGTGGGCTACTGTGATGGTGGTGGTGATGTGGGCTACCATGGTGGTGGTGGTGTGGGCTACCGTGGTGGGGGAGATTGTGCGGGCTACCGTGGTGGTGGTGGTGGTGTGGGCTACCGTGGTGGTGGTGGTGGTGTGGGCTACAGTGGTGGTGGTGGTGGTGTGGGCTACTGTGGTGGTGGAGGTGGTGTGGGCTACCATGGTGGTGGTGTGGGCTACTGTGGTGTTGGTGGTGTGGGCTACCATGGTGGTGGTGTGGGATACCGTGGTGGTGGAGGTGTGGGATATTCTGTGGTAGTGGTGGTGTGGGATATTCCTTGGTGGTGGTGGTGTGGGCTACTGTGATGGTGGTGGTGATGTGGGCTATCATGGTGGTCGTGGTGTGGGTGGTGGTGGGCTCCTATGCTGGTGGAGGTGGTGTGGGCTACCGTGGTAGTGGTGTGGGCTACCATGGTGGTGGTGGTGTGGGCCATCGTGGTGGTGGAGGTGGTGTGGGCTACCATGGTGGTAGTGGTGTGGGCCATCGTGGTGGTGGAGGTGGTGTGGGCTACCATGGTGGTGGTGTTGTGGGCTACCATATTGGTGGATGTGTGGAGTACCGTGGTGGTAGTGTGACCTACCGTGGTGGTGGTGGTGTGAGCTACCGTGGTGGTGGTGGTGTGAGCTACCGTGGTGGTGGTGGTGTGGGATACCATGGTGGTGGTGGTGTGGGCTACTGTGGTGGTGGTGTGGGCTACCGTGGTGGTGTTTTTGGCTACCATGGTGGAGGTGGTGTGGGCTACCATGGTGGTGGTGGTGTGGGCTACCGTGGTGGTAGTTTGGGCTACCATGGTGGAGGTGGTGTGGGCTACCATGGTGGTGGTGTGGGCAACTGTGGTGATGGATGTGTGGGCTACCATGGTGGTGGTGGTGTGGGCTACCATGGTGGTGGTGGTGTGGTTTACCGTGGTGGTGGTTTGGGCTACCATGGTGGAGGTGGTGTGGGCTACCATGGTGGTGGTGGTGTGGGCTACCATGGTGGTGGTGGTGTGGGCTACCGTGGTGGTGGAGGGGGTGTGGGCTACCATGGTGGTGGTGTGGGCAACTTTGGTGGCGGATGTGTGGGCTACCGTGGTGGTGGTGTGCGCTACCATGGTGGTGGTGGTGTGGGCAAACGTATTGTTGGATGTGTGGGCTACCGTGGTGGTGGTGTGAACTACCATGGTGGTGGTGGTGTGGGATATTCTGTGATGGTGGTGTTGTGGGATATTCCGTGGTGGTAGTGGTGTGGGCTACCATGGTGGAGGTGGTGTGGGCTACCATGGTGGTGGTGGTGTGGGCTACCATGGTGGTGGTGTGGGCAACTGTGATGATGGATGTGTGGGCTACCATGGTGGTGGTGGTGTGGGCTACCATGGTGGTGGTGGTGTGGGCTACCGTGGTGGTGGTTTGGGCTACCATGGTGGAGGTGGTGTGGGCTACCATGGTGGTGGTGGTGTGGGCTACCATGGTAGTGGTGGTGTGGGCTACCGTGGTGGTGGAGGGGGTGTGGGCTACCATGGTGGTGTCGTGGGCAACTTTGGTGGTGGATGTGTGGGCTGCCGTGGTGGTGGTGTGCGCTACCATGGTGGTGGTGGTGTGGGCTAACGTATTGGTGGATGTGTGGGCTACCGTGGTGGTGGTGTGAACTACCATGGTGGTGGTGGTGTGGGATATTCCGTGGTGGTGGTGTTGTGGGATATTCCCTGGTGGTAGTGGTGTGGGCTACGATGGTGGTGGAGGTGGTGTGGGCTACCGTGGTGGTGGTTTGGACTACCATTGTGGAGGTGGTGTGGGCTACCATGGTGCTGGAGGTGGTGTGGGCTACTGTGGTGGTGGTCTGGGATACCATGGTGGTGGTGGTGTGGGCTACTGTGGTGGTGGTGTGTGCTACCATGGTGGTGGTGGTGGTGTGGATTACCGTGGTGGTGGTGTGGGCTACCATGGTGGAGGTGGTGTGGGCTACCATGGTGGTGGTGGTGTGGGCTACCGTGGTGGTGGAGGTGGTGTGGGCTACCGTGGTGGTGGTTTGGACTACCATTGTGGAGGTGGTGTGGGCTACCATGGTGCTGGAGGTGGTGTGGGCTACTGTGGTGGTGGTCTGGGATACCATGGTGGTGGTGGTGTGGGCTACTGTGGTGGTGGTGTGGGCTACCATGGTGGTGGTGGTGGTGTGGATTACCGTGGTGGTGGTGTGGGCTACCATGGTGGAGGTGGTGTGGGCTACCATGGTGGTGGTGGTGTGGGCTACCGTGGTGGTGGAGGTGGTGTGGGCTACCATGGTGGTGTGGGCTAACGTGGTGGTGGTTTGGACTACCATTGTGGAGGTGGTGTGGGCTACCATGGTGCTGGAGGTGGTGTGGGCTACCATGGTGGTGGTGGTGTGGGCAACTTTGGTGATGGATGTGTGGGCTACCATGGTGGTGGTGGTGTGGGCTACCATGGTGGTGGTGGTGTGGTTTACCGTGGTGGTGGTTTGGGCTACCATGGTGGAGGTGGTGTGGGCTACCATGGTGGTGGTGGTGTGGGCTACCATGGTGGTGGTGGTGTGGGCTACCGTGGTGGTGGAGGGGGTGTGGGCTACCATGGTGGTGGTGTGGGCAACTTTGGTGGCGGATGTGTGGGCTACCGTGGTGGTGGTGTGCGCTACCATGGTGGTGGTGGTGTGGGCAAACGTATTGTTGGATGTGTGGGCTACCGTGGTGGTGGTGTGAACTACCATGGTGGTGGTGGTGTGGGATATTCTGTGATGGTGGTGTTGTGGGATATTCCGTGGTGGTAGTGGTGTGGGCTACCATGGTGGAGGTGGTGTGGGCTACCATGGTGGTGGTGTGAACTACCATGGTGGTGGTGGTGTGGGATATTCTGTGATGGTGGTGTTGTGGGATATTCCGTGGTGGTAGTGGTGTGGGCTACCATGGTGGAGGTGGTGTGGGCTACCATGGTGGTGGTGGTGTGGGCTACCATGGTGGTGGTGTGGGCAACTGTGGTGATGGATGTGTGGGCTACCATGGTGGTGGTGGTGTGGGCTACCATGGTGGTGGTGGTGTGGGCTACCGTGGTGGTGGTTTGGGCTACCATGGTGGAGGTGGTGTGGGCTACCATGGTGGTGGTGGTGTGGGCTACCATGGTAGTGGTGGTGTGGGCTACCGTGGTGGTGGAGGGGGTGTGGGCTACCATGGTGGTGTCGTGGGCAACTTTGGTGGTGGATGTGTGGGCTACCGTGGTGGTGGTGTGCGCTACCATGGTGGTGGTGGTGTGGGCTAACGTGGTGGTGGTTTGGACTACCATTGTGGAGGTGGTGTGGGCTACCATGGTGCTGGAGGTGGTGTGGGCTACTGTGGTGGTGGTGTGGGCAACTGTGGTGATGGATGTGTGGGCTACCATGGTGGTGGTGGTGTGGGCTACCATGGTGGTGGTGGTGTGGTTTACCGTGGTGGTGGTTTGGGCTACCATGGTGGAGGTGGTGTGGGCTACCATGGTGGTGGTGGTGTGGGCTACCATGGTGGTGGTGGTGTGGGCTACCGTGGTGGTGGAGGGGGTGTGGGCTACCATGGTGGTGGTGTGGGCAACTTTGGTGGCGGATGTGTGGGCTACCGTGGTGGTGGTGTGCGCTACCATGGTGGTGGTGGTGTGGGCAAACGTATTGTTGGATGTGTGGGCTACCGTGGTGGTGGTGTGGGCAACTGTGGTGATGGATGTGTGGGCTACCATGGTGGTGGTGGTGTGGGCTACCATGGTGGTGGTGGTGTGGGCTACCGTGGTGGTGGTTTGGGCTACCATGGTGGAGGTGGTGTGGGCTACCATGGTGGTGGTGGTGTGGGCTACCATGGTAGTGGTGGTGTGGGCTACCGTGGTGGTGGAGGGGGTGTGGGCTACCATGGTGGTGTCGTGGGCAACTTTGGTGGTGGATGTGTGGGCTACCGTGGTGGTGGTGTGCGCTACCATGGTGGTGGTGGTGTGGGCTAACGTATTGGTGGATGTGTGGGCTACCGTGGTGGTGGTGTGAACTACCATGGTGGTGGTGGTGTGGGATATTCCGTGGTGGTGGTGTTGTGGGATATTCCCTGGTGGTAGTGGTGTGGGCTACGATGGTGGTGGAGGTGGTGTGGGCTACCGTGGTGGTGGTTTGGACTACCATTGTGGAGGTGGTGTGGGCTACCATGGTGCTGGAGGTGGTGTGGGCTACTGTGGTGGTGGTCTGGGATACCATGGTGGTGGTGGTGTGGGCTACTGTGGTGGTGGTGTGGGCTACCATGGTGGTGGTGGTGGTGTGGATTACCGTGGTGGTGGTGTGGGCTACCATGGTGGAGGTGGTGTGGGCTACCATGGTGGTGGTGGTGTGGGCTACCGTGGTGGTGGAGGTGGTGTGGGCTACCGTGGTGGTGGTTTGGACTACCATTGTGGAGGTGGTGTGGGCTACCATGGTGCTGGAGGTGGTGTGGGCTACTGTGGCGGTGGTGTGGGATACCATGGTGGTGGTGGTGTGGGCTGGTGTGGTGGTGGTGTGGGCTACCGTGGTGGTGTTTTTGGCTACCATGGTGGAGGTGGTGTGGGCTACCATGGTGGTGGTGGTGTGGGCTACCGTGGTGGTTGTTTGGGCTACCATGGTGGAGGTGGTGTGGGCTACCATGGTGGTGGTGTGGGCAACTGTGGTGATGGATGTGTGGGCTACCATGGTGGTGGTGGTGTGGGCTACCATGGTGGTGTTGGTGTGGTTTACCGTGGTGGTGGTTTGGGCTACCATGGTGGAGGTGGTGTGGGCTACCATGGTGGTGGTGGTGTGGGCTACCATGGTGGTGGTGGTGTGGGCTACCGTGGCGGTGGAGGGGGTGTGGGCTACCATGGTGGTGGTGTGGGCAACTTTGGTGGCGGATGTGTGGGCTACCGTGGTGGTGGTGTGCGCTACCATGGTGGTGGTGGTGTGGGCAAACGTATTGTAGGATGTGTGGGCTACCGTGGTGGTGGTGTGAACTACCATGGTGGTGGTGGTGTGGGATATTCTGTGATGGTGGTGTTGTGGGATATTCCGTGGTGGTAGTGGTGTGGGCTACCATGGTGGAGGTGGTGTGGGCTACCATGGTGGTGGTGGTGTGGGCTACCATGGTGGTGGTGTGGGCAACTGTGGTGATGGATGTGTGGGCTACCATGGTGGTGGTGGTGTGGGCTACCATGGTGGTGGTGGTGTGGGCTACCGTGGTGGTGGTTTGGGCTACCATGGTGGAGGTGGTGTGGGCTACCATGGTGGTGGTGGTGTGGGCTACCATGGTAGTGGTGGTGTGGGCTACCGTGGTGGTGGAGGGGGTGTGGGCTACCATGGTGGTGTCGTGGGCAACTTTGGTGGTGGATGTGTGGGCTGCCGTGGTGGTGGTGTGCGCTACCATGGTGGTGGTGGTGTGGGCTAACGTATTGGTGGATGTGTGGGCTACCGTGGTGGTGGTGTGAACTACCATGGTGGTGGTGGTGTGGAATATTCCGTGGTGGTGGTGTTGTGGGATATTCCCTGGTGGTAGTGGTGTGGGCTACGATGGTGGTGGAGGTGGTGTGGGCTACCGTGGTGGTGGTTTGGACTACCATTGTGGAGGTGGTGTGGGCTACCATGGTGCTGGAGGTGGTGTGGGCTACTGTGGTGGTGGTCTGGGATACCATGGTGGTGGTGGTGTGGGCTACTGTGGTGGTGGTGTGGGCTACCATGGTGGTGGTGGTGGTGTGGATTCCCGTGGTGGTGGTGTGGGCTACCATGGTGGAGGTGGTGTGGGCTACCATGGTGGTGGTGGTGTGGGCTACCGTGGTGGTGGAGGTGGTGTGGGCTACCGTGGTGGTGGTTTGGACTACCATTGTGGAGGTGGTGTGGGCTACCATGGTGCTGGAGGTGGTGTGGGCTACTGTGGTGGTGGTCTGGGATACCATGGTGGTGGTGGTGTGGGCTACTGTGGTGGTGGTGTGGGCTACCATGGTGGTGGTGGTGGTGTGGATTACCGTGGTGGTGGTGTGGGCTACCATGGTGGAGGTGGTGTGGGCTACCATGGTGGTGGTGGTGTGGGCTACCGTGGTGGTGGAGGTGGTGTGGGCTACCATGGTGGTGTGGGCTAACGTGGTGGTGGTTTGGACTACCATTGTGGAGGTGGTGTGGGCTACCATGGTGCTGGAGGTGGTGTGGGCTACTGTGGTGGTGGTGTGGGCAACTGTGGTGATGGATGTGTGGGCTACCATGGTGGTGGTGGTGTGGGCTACCATGGTGGTGGTGGTGTGGTTTACCGTGGTGGTGGTTTGGGCTACCATGGTGGAGGTGGTGTGGGCTACCATGGTGGTGGTGGTGTGGGCTACCATGGTGGTGGTGGTGTGGGCTACCGTGGTGGTGGAGGGGGTGTGGGCTACCATGGTGGTGGTGTGGGCAACTTTGGTGGCGGATGTGTGGGCTACCGTGGTGGTGGTGTGCGCTACCATGGTGGTGGTGGTGTGGGATATTCCGTGGTGGTGGTGTTGTGGGATATTCCCTGGTGGTAGTGGTGTGGGCTACGATGGTGGTGGAGGTGGTGTGGGCTACCGTGGTGGTGGTTTGGACTACCATTGTGGAGGTGGTGTGGGCTACCATGGTGCTGGAGGTGGTGTGGGCTACTGTGGTGGTGGTCTGGGATACCATGGTGGTGGTGGTGTGGGCTACTGTGGTGGTGGTGTGGGCTACCATGGTGGTGGTGGTGGTGTGGATTACCGTGGTGGTGGTGTGGGCTACCATGGTGGAGGTGGTGTGGGCTACCATGGTGGTGGTGGTGTGGGCTACCGTGGTGGTGGAGGTGGTGTGGGCTACCATGGTGGTGTGGGCTAACGTGGTGGTGGTTTGGACTACCATTGTGGAGGTGGTGTGGGCTACCATGGTGCTGGAGGTGGTGTGGGCTACTGTGGTGGTGGTGTGGGCAACTGTGGTGATGGATGTGTGGGCTACCATGGTGGTGGTGGTGTGGTTTACCGTGGTGGTGGTTTGGGCTACCATGGTGGAGGTGGTGTGGGCTACCATGGTGGTGGTGGTGTGGGCTACCATGGTGGTGGTGGTGTGGGCTACCGTGGTGGTGGAGGGGGTGTGGGCTACCATGGTGGTGGTGTGGGCAACTTTGGTGGCGGATGTGTGGGCTACCGTGGTGGTGGTGTGCGCTACCATGGTGGTGGTGGTGTGGGCAAACGTATTGTTGGATGTGTGGGCTACCGTGGTGGTGGTGTGAACTACCATGGTGGTGGTGGTGTGGGATATTCTGTGATGGTGGTGTTGTGGGATATTCCGTGGTGGTAGTGGTGTGGGCTACCATGGTGGAGGTGGTGTGGGCTACCATGGTGGTGGTGGTGTGGGCTACCATGGTGGTGGTGTGGGCAACTGTGGTGATGGATGTGTGGGCTACCATGGTGGTGGTGGTGTGGGCTACCATGGTGGTGGTGGTGTGGGCTACCGTGGTGGTGGTTTGGGCTACCATGGTGGTGGTGGTGTGGGCTACTGTGGTGGTGGTGTGGGCTACCATGGTGGTGGTGGTGGTGTGGATTCCCGTGGTGGTGGTGTGGGCTACCATGGTGGAGGTGGTGTGGGCTACCATGGTGGTGGTGGTGTGGGCTACCGTGGTGGTGGAGGTGGTGTGGGCTACCGTGGTGGTGGTTTGGACTACCATTGTGGAGGTGGTGTGGGCTACCATGGTGCTGGAGGTGGTGTGGGCTACTGTGGTGGTGGTCTGGGATACCATGGTGGTGGTGGTGTGGGCTACTGTGGTGGTGGTGTGGGCTACCATGGTGGTGGTGGTGGTGTGGATTACCGTGGTGGTGGTGTGGGCTACCATGGTGGAGGTGGTGTGGGCTACCATGGTGGTGGTGGTGTGGGCTACCGTGGTGGTGGAGGTGGTGTGGGCTACCATGGTGGTGTGGGCTAACGTGGTGGTGGTTTGGACTACCATTGTGGAGGTGGTGTGGGCTACCATGGTGCTGGAGGTGGTGTGGGCTACTGTGGTGGTGGTGTGGGCAACTGTGGTGATGGATGTGTGGGCTACCATGGTGGTGGTGGTGTGGGCTACCATGGTGGTGGTGGTGTGGTTTACCGTGGTGGTGGTTTGGGCTACCATGGTGGAGGTGGTGTGGGCTACCATGGTGGTGGTGGTGTGGGCTACCATGGTGGTGGTGGTGTGGGCTACCGTGGTGGTGGAGGGGGTGTGGGCTACCATGGTGGTGGTGTGGGCAACTTTGGTGGCGGATGTGTGGGCTACCGTGGTGGTGGTGTGCGCTACCATGGTGGTGGTGGTGTGGGATATTCCGTGGTGGTGGTGTTGTGGGATATTCCCTGGTGGTAGTGGTGTGGGCTACGATGGTGGTGGAGGTGGTGTGGGCTACCGTGGTGGTGGTTTGGACTACCATTGTGGAGGTGGTGTGGGCTACCATGGTGCTGGAGGTGGTGTGGGCTACTGTGGTGGTGGTCTGGGATACCATGGTGGTGGTGGTGTGGGCTACTGTGGTGGTGGTGTGGGCTACCATGGTGGTGGTGGTGGTGTGGATTACCGTGGTGGTGGTGTGGGCTACCATGGTGGAGGTGGTGTGGGCTACCATGGTGGTGGTGGTGTGGGCTACCGTGGTGGTGGAGGTGGTGTGGGCTACCATGGTGGTGTGGGCTAACGTGGTGGTGGTTTGGACTACCATTGTGGAGGTGGTGTGGGCTACCATGGTGCTGGAGGTGGTGTGGGCTACTGTGGTGGTGGTGTGGGCAACTGTGGTGATGGATGTGTGGGCTACCATGGTGGTGGTGGTGTGGTTTACCGTGGTGGTGGTTTGGGCTACCATGGTGGAGGTGGTGTGGGCTACCATGGTGGTGGTGGTGTGGGCTACCATGGTGGTGGTGGTGTGGGCTACCGTGGTGGTGGAGGGGGTGTGGGCTACCATGGTGGTGGTGTGGGCAACTTTGGTGGCGGATGTGTGGGCTACCGTGGTGGTGGTGTGCGCTACCATGGTGGTGGTGGTGTGGGCAAACGTATTGTTGGATGTGTGGGCTACCGTGGTGGTGGTGTGAACTACCATGGTGGTGGTGGTGTGGGATATTCTGTGATGGTGGTGTTGTGGGATATTCCGTGGTGGTAGTGGTGTGGGCTACCATGGTGGAGGTGGTGTGGGCTACCATGGTGGTGGTGGTGTGGGCTACCATGGTGGTGGTGTGGGCAACTGTGGTGATGGATGTGTGGGCTACCATGGTGGTGGTGGTGTGGGCTACCATGGTGGTGGTGGTGTGGGCTACCGTGGTGGTGGTTTGGGCTACCATGGTGGAGGTGGTGTGGGCTACCATGGTGGTGGTGGTGTGGGCTACCATGGTAGTGGTGGTGTGGGCTACCGTGGTGGTGGAGGGGGTGTGGGCTACCATGGTGGTGTCGTGGGCAACTTTGGTGGTGGATGTGTGGGCTACCGTGGTGGTGGTGTGCGCTACCATGGTGGTGGTGGTGTGGGCTAACGTATTGGTGGATGTGTGGGCTACCGTGGTGGTCGTGTGAACTACCATGGTGGTGGTGGTGTGGGATATTCCGTGGTGGTGGTGTTGTGGGATATTCCCTGGTGGTAGTGGTGTGGGCTACGATGGTGGTGGAGGTGGTGTGGGCTACCGTGGTGGTGGTTTGGACTACCATTGTGGAGGTGGTGTGGGCTACCATGGTGCTGGAGGTGGTGTGGGCTACTGTGGTGGTGGTCTGGGATACCATGGTGGTGGTGGTGTGGGCTACTGTGGTGGTGGTGTGGGCTACCATGGTGGTGGTGGTGGTGTGGATTACCGTGGTGGTGGTGTGGGCTACCATGGTGGAGGTGGTGTGGGCTACCATGGTGGTGGTGGTGTGGGCTACCGTGGTGGTGGAGGTGGTGTGGGCTACCGTGGTGGTGGTTTGGACTACCATTGTGGAGGTGGTGTGGGCTACCATGGTGCTGGAGGTGGTGTGGGCTACTGTGGCGGTGGTCTGGGATACCATGGTGGTGGTGGTGTGGGCTACTGTGGTGGTGGTGTGGGCTACCATGGTGGTGGTGGTGGTGTGGATTACCGTGGTGGTGGTGTGGGCTACCATGGTGGAGGTGGTGTGGGCTACCATGGTGGTGGTGGTGTGGGCTACCGTGGTGGTGAAGGTGGTGTGGGCTACCATGGTGGTGTGGGCTAACGTGGTGGTGGTTTGGACTACCATTGTGGAGGTGGTGTGGGCTACCATGGTGCTGGAGGTGGTGTGGGCTACTGTGGTGGTGGTCTGGGCTGCCGTGGTGGTGGAGGGGATGTGGGCTACCATGGTGCTGGTGTGGGCTACTTTGGTGGTGGTGTGGGATATACCATGGTGGTGGTGGTGGTGGTGGTGTTGGCTACTGTGGTGGTGGTGGTGTGGGCTACTGTGGTGGTGGTGGTGTGGGCTACCGTGGTGTTGGAGGTGGTGTGGGATACCATGGTGGTGGTGGTGTGGGCTACTGTGGTGGTGGTGTGGGCTACCATGGTGGTGGTGGTGGTGTGGATTACCGTGGTGGTGGAGGGGGTGTGGGCTACCATGGTGGTGGTGGTGTGGGCTACCATGGTGGTGGTGGTGTGGGCTACCGTGGTGGTGGAGGGGGTGTGGGCTACCATGGTGGTGGTGTGGGCAACTGTGGTGGTGGATGTGTGGGCTACCGTGGTGGTGGTGTGGGCTACCATAGTGGTGGTGGTGTAGGCTACTTTGGTGGTGGTGTGGGATATAACGTGGTGGTGGTGGTGGTGTGGGCTACTGTGGTGGTGGTGTGGGATATCAAATCAAATCAAATCAAATCAAATTTATTTATATAGCCCTTCGTACATCAGCTGATATCTCAAAGTGCTGAACAGAAACCCAGCCTAAAACCCCAAACAGCAAGCAATGCAGGTGTAGAAGCACGGTGGCTAGGAAAAACTCCCTAGAAAGGCCAAAACCTAGGAAGAAACCTAGAGAGGAACCAGGCTATGTGGGGTGGCCAGTCCTCTTCTGGCTGTGCCGGGTGGAGATTATAACAAAACATGGTCAAGATGTTCAAATGTTCATAAATGACCAGCATGGTCGAAAAATATTAAGGCAGAACAGTTGAAACTGGAGCAGCAGCACAGCCAGGTGGACTGGGGACAGCAAGGAGTCATCATGTCAGGTAGTCCTGGGGCATGGTCCTAGGGCTCAGGTCCTCCGAGAGAGAGAAAGAGAGAAGGAGAGAATTAGAGAACGCACACCTAGATTCACACAGGACACCGAATAGGACAGGAGAAGTACTAGGATATACCTTGGTGGTGGTGGTGTGGGCTACTGTGATGGTAGTGGTGGTGTGGGCTACTGTGATGGTAGTGGTGGTGTGGGCTACCATGGTGGTGGAGGTGGTGTGGACTACCGTGTTGGTGGTGGTGTGGGCTACCATGGTGGTGGTGTGAACTACCATGGTTGTGGTCGTGTGGGCTACCATGGTGGTGGTGGTGGTGTGGGCTACCGTTGTGGAGGTGGTGGTGTGGGCTAATGTGGTGGTGGTGGTGTGGGATGTTCCGTGGTGGTGGTGGTGCGGGATACCATTGTGGTGGTTGTGTGGGCTACTGTGGTGGTGGTGTGGGCTACCATGGTGGTGTTGTGGGCTACCATGGTGGTGGAGGTGGTTTGGAATACCGTGGTGGTGGTGTGGGCTACCATGGTGGTGGTGGTGTGGGCTACCATGGTGGTGGAGTTGGTATGGGATACCATGGTGGTGGTGTGGGCTACCTTGGTGGTGGTGGTGGTGTGGGCTACTGTGGTGGTGGAGGTGGTGTGGGCTACCACGGTGGTGGTGTGGGCTACCATGGTGGTGGTGTGGGCTACCGTGGTGGTGGTGGTGTGGGCTACCATGGTGGTGGTGTGGGCTACCGTGGTGTTGGAGGTGGTGTGGGATATTCCTTGGTGGTGGTGGTGTGGGCTACTGTGATGGTGGTGGTGATGTGGGCTACCATGGTGGTGGTGGTGTGGGTGGTGGTGGGCTCCTATGTTGGTGGAGGTGGTGTGGGCTACTGTGGTAGTGGTGTGGGCTACCATGGTGGTGTTTGTGTGGGCCATCGTGGTGGTGGAGGTGGCGTGGGCTACCATGGTGGTGGTGGTGTGGACTACCATGGTGGTGGTGGTGTGGGCTACCATGGTGGTGTTGGTGTGGGCTACTGTGGTGGTGGTGTGGGCTACCATGGTGGTATTGTGGGCTACCATGGTGGTGGAGGTGGTTTGGAATACCGTGGTGGTGGTGTGGGCTACCATGGTGGTGGTGGTGTGGGCTACCATGGTGGTGGAGTTGGTATGGGATACCATGATGGTGGTGTGGGCTACCTTGGTGGTGGTGGTGGTGTGGGCTACTGTGGTGGTGGTGGTGTGGGCTACTGTGGTGGTGGTGGTGTGGGCTACTGTGGTGGTGGTGTGGGATATTCCTTGGTGGTGGTGGTGTGGGATATTCCTTGGTTGTGGTGGTGTGGGCTACTGTGGTGGTTGTGTGGGCTACTGTGATGGTAGTGGTGGTGTGGGCTACCATGGTGGTGGTGGTGTGGGCTACCGTGGTGGTGGTGGTGTGGGCTACCATGGTGGTGGTGTGGGCTACCGTGGTGTTGGAGGTGGTGTGGGATATTCCTTGGTGGTGGTGGTGTGGGCTACTGTGATGGTGGTGGTGATGTGGGCTACCATGGTGGTGGTGGTGTGGGTGGTGGTGGGCTCCTATGTTGGTGGAGGTGGTGTGGGCTACTGTGGTAGTGGTGTGGGCTACCATGGTGGTGTTTGTGTGGGCCATCGTGGTGGTGGAGGTGGCGTGGGCTACCATGGTGGTGGTGGTGTGGACTACCATGGTGGTGGTGGTGTGGGCTACCATGGTGGTGTTGGTGTGGGCTACTGTGGTGGTGGTGTGGGCTACCATGGTGGTATTGTGGGCTACCATGGTGGTGGAGGTGGTTTGGAATACCGTGGTGGTGGTGTGGGCTACCATGGTGGTGGTGGTGTGGGCTACCATGGTGGTGGAGTTGGTATGGGATACCATGATGGTGGTGTGGGCTACCTTGGTGGTGGTGGTGGTGTGGGCTACTGTGGTGGTGGTGGTGTGGGCTACTGTGGTGGTGGTGGTGTGGGCTACTGTGGTGGTGGTGTGGGATATTCCTTGGTGGTGGTGGTGTGGGATATTCCTTGGTGGTGGTGGTGTGGGCTACTGTGGTGGTTGTGTGGGCTACTGTGATGGTAGTGGTGGTGTGGGCTACCATGGTGGTGGTGGTGTGGGCTACCGTGGTGGTGGTGTGAACTCCGTGGTTGTGGTGGTAGTTGTGTGGGCTACTGTGGTGGTAGTTGTGTGGGCTACCGTGGTGGTAGTTGTGTGGGCTACCGTGGTGGTGGTGTGGGCTACCGTGGTGGTAGTTGTGTGGGCTACCGTGGTGGTAGTTGTGCGGGCTACTGTGGTGGTGGTTGTGTGGGCTACCGTGGTGGTAGTTGTGTGGGCTACCGTGGTGGTTGTTGTGTGGGCTACCGTGGTGGTAGTTGTGTGGGCTACCGTGGTGGTAGTTGTGTGGGCTACTGTGGTGGTAGTTGTGTGGGCTGCCGTGGTGGTAGTTGTGTGGGCTACCGTGGTGGTGGTGTGGGCTACCGTGGTGGTAGTTGTGTGGGCTACCGTGGTGGTAGTTGTGTGGGCTACCGTGGTGGTAGTTGTTTGGGCTACCGTGGTGGTAGTTGTGTGGGCTACTGTGGTGGTGGTAGTTGTGTGGGCTACCGTGGTGGTGGTTGTGTTGGCTACCGTGGTGGTGGTTGTGTGGGCTACCGTGGTGGTGGTAGTTGTGTGGGCTACCGTGGTGGTAGTTGTGTGGGCTACCATGGTGGTGGTAGTTGTGTGGGCTACCATGGTGGTGGTAGTTGTGTGGGCTACCGTGGTGGTGGTGGTGTGGGCTACCGTGGTGGTAGTTGTGTGGGCTACTGTGGTGGTGGTTGTGTGGGCTACCGTGGTGGTAGTTGTGTGGGCTACTGTGGTGATGGTTGTGTGGGCTACTGTGGTGGTAGTTGTGTGGGCTACTGTGGTGGTGGTTGTGTGGGCTACTGTGGTGGTAGTTGTGTTGGCTACCGTGGTGGTGGTGGTGTGGGCTACTGTGATGGTGGTGGTGGTGTGGGCTACTGTGGTGGTGGTGGTGGTGTGGGCTACTGTGGTGGTGGTGGTGTGGGCTACCGTGGTGGTGGTGCTGTGGGCTACTGTGGTGGTGGTGATGGTGTGGGCTACTGTGGTGGTGGTGGTGTGGGCTACCGTGGTGGTGGTTCTGTGGGCTACCGTGGTGGTGGTGCTGTTGGCTACCGTGGTGGTGGTGGTGTGGGCTACTGTGGTGGTGGTGGTGGTGTGGGCTACTGTGGTGGTGGTGGTAGTGTGGGCTACTGTGGTGGTGGTTGTGTGGGCTACTGTGGTGGTAGTTGTGTTGGCTACTGTGGTGGTGGTGTGGGCTACTGTGGTGGTGGTGTGGGCTACTGTGGTGGTGGTGGTGGTGTGGGCTACCGTGGTGGTAGTTGTGTGGGCTACCGTGGTGGTGGTTCAAACATACATTTTCTTATTCCATTCAATTCTAATCCTAATCCAACCTAATATATTTCTCCCATTACCTTCTAAACATCCACCATTTTAAACGTTCCAACTCCATTAGATTATCAACCTCCTCCTCTAACAAACATAGTCAATATGCATCACACCTTACAGCAAACAACAATATAACATTCTACCATTTTACTGCACTACTTTAACTCCCCTTTAATATTTCACAATGTTTATTTCACAATGTTTATTTCACAATGTTTATTTCACAATGTTTATTTCACAATGTTTTCAACCTTTAACATTTAACATATTTAACCTTGAATTTTCACTTCAATAAACCTCAGTCACAATAAAAAAAGAATAATTTACTCTCATTTTTCTTATTTTCTTTTAATCAATGTCAAATCTCTTATCAATGTTCTCTGTGCTCCATGTGTAAGTGAAAGGGGAAGCGCTTCATGAGTATGAGTGTATGCAAATGGGGCCTTCCTACCTATGCACTCTGTCACTTTAATGTCACAGAAAACAGTATATAACTCAACAGGTGGTCCCTATATAGTGGTCACCATATCTATAACTCAACAGGTGGTCCCTATTTAGTGGTCCCTATATCTATAACTCAACAGAGCTTTATTGAATCTTTCCTTCCTCTTGTGACGGGACATTGGGACTTCAGTACAGCCTACTCCATCATCATCATCATCATCATCAAATTCTTCATCCTCCAGCGACAGAATCTGCAGAGGGGCCGTCAGGTTGTCCAGTGGTCTCAGCTTCCTGGAAGTTGAGTATGGACGCATGGCGTCCAGCATGGCTTTGTACAGCTGCCCAGATGAAGGGTCTTCCATCAGGAGAGAATCCGGGGTCACCCCCCGTCTCAGTTGGCCCACAAGCTGGTGCACCAGAGTGCCCTTGTACAGCCTAGACTCCAACAGGGAAACAACAGAGGGTTGAATTAGCTGTGTTGCTGCTGGGCTAGAAAACAATGTGAAGGAATACCACTGGTCTACTCTAGAGGTTAGAGGTTAGAGGTTAGGGTTGTTTTAGGAAGGGACACCTTACCAGGCACACTGAGGCTCAGGTAGAGGGAAGCACAGCAGTTGGTTCAGGTCAAGGCAATCCCTCATGCAGCGCTTCCATTGGCTATAGGCGTGGACCACACCCAGGTCTGGACTCATAGCACGTCTCTGAATCAGCCCTCTCATCCTCTCCAACACTGGTCTCTCCTCTATAAACCCTGATACACAAGAAGGGGAGGAGTCATTGGCTGCACTTCACGTACTTTATTTATAAATTCCAAGTTGTGTGTGGCTGTGTGTGTGTTTTCATTCATGCTCTGGTCCATACCTCTCTGGCTCTTCCTCTGTCTGCAGAGCTCTCCATACACAAGTCCTAGTAGCAGGGCCTGCAGGAGAGGATGGTCTGGTCGGGGATGGGCGTGCCTCAGCCAGTAGTAGGTAACAGCCACAGGAAGTCCCAGGTGAAGTGGGAGACCATTCAAAGTGGACTGGGACACACCAACGGTCTCCAAAAACACCTCAAGCCGCACTAAATGTGGAGCCTAAGAGACAGAACAAGAGAATGAGAATTAATTTCAGAATCAACAGCAGCATGTTTATATTATACTGTATACTACATCACGTCTACATACCTGATATACTGTATACTACATCACGTCTACATACCTGATATACTGTATACTACATCACGTCTACATACCTGATATACTGTATACTACATCACGTCTACATACCTGATATACTGTATACTACATCACGTCTACATACCTGATATACTGTATACTACATCACGTCTACATACCTGATATACTGTATACTACATCACGTCTACATACCTGATATACTGTATACTACATCACGTCTACATACCTGATATACTGTATACTACATCATGTCTACATACCTGATATACTGTATACTACATCACGTCTACATACCTGATATACTGTATACTACATCATGTCTACATACCTGATATACTGTATACTACATCATGTCTACATACCTGATATACTGTATACTACATCATGTCTACATACCTGATATACTGTATACTACATCACGTCTACATACCTGATATACTGTATACTACATCATGTCTACATACCTGATATACTGTATACTACATCATGTCTACATACCTGATATACTGTATACTACATCATGTCTACATACCTGATATACTGTATACTACATCATGTCTACATACCTGATATACTGTATACTACATCATGTCTACATACCTGATATACTGTATACTACATCATGTCTACATACCTGATATACTGTATACTACATCATGTCTACATACCTGATATACTGTATACTACATCATGTCTACATACCTGATATACTGCATACTACATCATGTCTACATACCTGATATACTGTATACTACATCACATGTCGACATACCTGATATACTGTATACTATATCACATGTCTACATACCTGATATACTGTATACTATATCACATCTACATACCTGATATACTGTATACTATATCACGTCTACATACCTGATATACTGTATACTATATCACGTCTACATACCTGATATACTGTATACTACATCACATGTCGACATACCTGATATACTGTATACTATATCACATGTCTACATACCTGATATACTGTATACTATATCACATGTCGACATACCTGATCCAGTGTGTCCAGCTGCAGCTGTTGTGCAGCACTGGGCAGGATGGCATTAACCTTGCTGCTGGTCAGGTTTGTTTCTTCCCTGTCATACTCCTCTACTTCCCTCCCTTCACCCAGCAGCAGCCCGTAGAATGCCTGCCGTATGGGCCGAGAGGTGATGTTCCCACTGGGTAAGCTGTGATCTTCCACTTGGATACCCTGTATCACTGGCCTATGCTGCAGAATGTATATCATGTAGGGGGGAAGTGTCCCCTTCGTCAACGGCAGCAGAGTCCAGTCTGGAAGGACACTCAGATGGTCTGGGAGAAGGCCGGCATCAGGAGCCTCGCCATCATTGAAGAAACGCTCCAGGCAACCGGGTTGAATCTGGTATGTTTCTATGCCCTGAGAGAGGGCCTGGATGGCAGCATCCATGTTGTTTTCCCCATGACCGATGAGGAGGGGCACATTGTCCAAGGCCTCCTGCTTCTCCTGGAAACTGGCCAGCCATTTCAGCAACTTGTTGAAAAAGACAACCCCTTCCCAAGCACAAAAAACAACACACACATATATATATATATATATATATATATATATATATATATATATAAAATAAAGCAGGCATTTAATATACCTTTGAGCATCAATTACACCAGTTATTAATTACACTTTGGATGGTGTATCAATACACCCAGTCACAATAAAGATACAGGTATCCTTACTAACTCAGTTGCCAGAGAGGAAGGAAACCGCTCAGGGATTTCACCTTGAGGTCAATGGTGACGTTAATGGCTGAGATAGGAGAAAACTGAGGATCAACAACATTGTAGTTATTCCACAATACTAACCTAATTGACAGAGTGAAAAGAAGGAAGCCTGTACAGCAGAGATCTCCAACCTTTTCTAGCATGACAGCTACATAAAGAAAAATGAATTTCACGAGCTACTCATTTTTTTAATAGCTTTCAAATCGTCAAATTCTTCTCCTCTCCTCAACCCTGCAACTCTTCCCCTGTTCCTTGTACAAGATATGTGTTTTCTGGCAATATATAATAGTCAAATAACAACTCTAAGGGGGCCACATAAAATGTTATTTAGAATTATTCCAAATTCTGTTTTTTACTCTCAATATTACAATTATTCAGAGAGAAAAACACGGAAATTGATGTTCTGAGTCCATGTCAATGCTTAAATCACATCAACAGAAAAATGTAGAAAAACTTCAATATTTTCTGTAATTCCCCTTTAATTGTACATCTAGCAGGAGAGGAATGTATTGGTTTAGCAATGTTTCTGCTGTTAGGCCTACTGCTGCAGCACATCATGGCAGAGACTGCTAAACAATGGCCTCCTAATTTATGCAAATCATCATGATATCCAAAACCATTCAAAAGTTTGGGGTCACTTAGAAATGTCCTTTTTTTTTAAAGAAAAACACAATATTTGGCCACACAAATAACATCAAATTGATTAGAAATACAGTGTAGAAATTGTTAATGTTGTAAATGACTATTGGAGCTGCAATTGGAAGATTTGTTATGGAATATCTACATAGGCTACAGAGGCCCATTATCAGCAACCATCACTCCTGTGTTCCAATGGCACGTTGTGTTAGCTAATCTGTCATGTACTGTCATGTTGTGTCTTGTCTCTGTCCTTTCCCTTCACCCTGTCTCCCTCTGCTGGTCGTTGTTAGGTTACCTTTTCTCCTCCTCTTTCCCCCAGCTGTGCCTTGTCTCCTCCTAACTACCCATTCACCCCGTTTCCCACCTGTTCCCTTTTTTCCCTCTGATTAGGTCCCTATATCTCTCTCTGTTTTTGTTCCTGTCCTTGTCGGATTCTTGTTTGTTGTGTTTCATGCCTGAACCAGACTGTCGTCATGTTTGCTGTAACCTTGTCTTGTCCTGTCGGAATCTGCCGGTCCGTCTGAGCCTACCTATGTTTGGTAATTAAAGAAGCTCTGTCTAAGTTAATTCGCTTTTGGGTCCTCATTCACGCACCGTAACAGAAGAATCCGACCAAGAATGGACCCAGCGACTTCGGATCCTCTCCACTCAGCCGTCGGGATCCAGGGAGCGATGCTAGGCAGACACGAGCAGGAAGTGTCTGCTGCTCGACATGCCGTTGAGACCCTGGCCACCCAAGTCTCCAACCTCACAGAACAGGTTCACCATCTCCGCCTCGATCCACCGGCCACTTCCAGGGCTTTCGAATCTCCGGAGCCCAGAATCAATAACCCGCCGTGTTACTCTGGGGAGCCCACTGAATGCCGCTCGTTCCTCACCCAGTGTGATATTGTGTTTTCTCTCCAGCCCAACACTTACTCCAGGAGCACTGCTCGTGTTGCCTACGTCATATCTCTCCTTATTGGACGGGCTCGTGAGTGGGGCACGGCAATCTGGGAGGCAAGGGCTGAGTGTACTAACCAGTATCAGGACTTTAAGGAGGAGATGATACGGGTTTTTGATCGATCTGTTTTTGGGGAGGAGGCTTCCAGGGCCCTGTCTTCCCTATGTCAAGGCAATCGATCCATAACAGACTACTCTATTGAGTTTCGCACTCTTGCTGTCTCCAGTGGCTGGAACGAGCCGGCCTTGCTCGCTCGTCTTCTGGAGGGTTTCCGCGCAGAGGTAAAGGATGAGATTCTCTCCCGGGAGGTTCCTTCCAGCGTGGATTCCTTGATTGAACTCGCTATTCGCATTGAGCGACGGGTTGATCTTCGTCACCGAGCTCGTGGAAAGGAGCTCGCGCTCTCCGTCGCCTCCCTCTCCGCATCACTACCATCTTCCTCTGCCGGCTCGGGTGCTGAGCCCATGCAGCTGGGAGGTATCCGCATCTCGACTAAGGAGAGGGAACGGAGAATCACCAACCGCCTCTGTCTCTATTGCGGTTCCGCTGCTCATTTTGTCACTTCATGTCCAGTAAAAGGCCAGAGCTCGTCAGTAAGCGGAGGGCTACTGGTGAGCGCTACTACTCCTGTCTCTCCTTCAAGATCCTGCACTACCTTGTCGGTCCATCTACGCTGGACCGGTTCGTCAGCTTCCTGCAGTGCCTTAATAGACTCTGGGGCGGAGGGCTGTTTTATGGACGAGACCTGGGCTCGGGAACATGACATTCCTCTCAGACAGTTAAAGGAGCCCACGGCCTTGTTCGCCCTGGATGGTAGTCCTCTCCCCAGGATTCAGCGTGAGACGCTACCTTTAACCCTCACTGTTTCTGGTAATCATAGTGAAACCATTTCTTTTTTAATTTTTCGTTCACCTTTTACACCTGTTGTTTTGGGCCATCCCTGGCTAGTTTGTCATAATCCTTCCATTAATTGGTCTAGTAATTCTATCCTCTCCTGGAACGTCTCTTGTCATGTGAAATGTTTAATGTCTGCTATCCCTCCTGTTTCCTCTGTCTCTTCTTCACAGGAGGAGCCTGGTGATTTGACAGGGGTGCCGGAGGAATATCACGATCTGCGCACGGTGTTCAGTCGGTCCAGGGCCACCTCTCTTCCTCCACACCGGTCGTATGATTGTAGTATTGATCTCCTTCCGGGAACCACCCCCCCCCCCCGGGGTAGACTATACTCTCTGTCGGCTCCCGAACGTAAGGCTCTCGAAGATTATTTGTCTGTAGCTCTTGACGCCGGTACCATAGTCCCCTCCTCCTCTCCCGCCGGAGCGGGGTTTTTTTTTGTCAAGAAGAAGGACGGGTCTCTGCGCCCCTGCATAGATTATCGAGGGCTGAATGACATAACAGTGAAGAATCGTTATCCGCTTCCTCTTATGTCTTCAGCCTTCGAGATCCTGCAGGGAGCCAGGTTTTTCACTAAGTTGGACCTTCGTAACGCTTACCATCTCGTGCGCATCAGGGAGGGGGACGAGTGGAAGACGGCGTTTAACACTCCGTTAGGGCACTTTGAATACCGGGTTCTTCCTTTCGGCCTCGCTAACGCTCCAGCTATCTTTCAGGCATTAGTCAATGATGTCCTGAGAGACATGCTGAACATCTTTGTTTTCGTTTACCTTGACGATATCCTGATTTTTTCACCGTCACTCCAGATTCATGTTCAGCACGTTCGACGTGTCCTCCAGCGCCTTTTAGAGAATTGTCTTTTTGTGAAGGCTGAGAAGTGCACTTTTCATGCCTCCTCCGTCACATTTCTCGGTTCTGTTATTTCCGCTGAAGGCATTAAGATGGATCCCGCTAAGGTCCAAGCTGTCATTGATTGGCCCGTCCCTAAGTCACGCGTCGAGCTGCAGCGCTTTCTCGGCTTCGCGAACTTCTATCGTCGTTTCATCCGTAATTTCGGTCAGGTGGCAGCTCCTCTCACAGCCCTTACTTCTGTCAAGACGTGCTTTAAGTGGTCCGTTTCCGCCCAGGGAGCTTTTGATCTCCTCAAGAATCGTTTTACATCCGCTCCTATCCTTGTTACACCTGACGTCTCTAGACAGTTCGTTGTCGAGGTTGACGCGTCAGAGGTGGGCGTGGGAGCCATTCTTTCTCAGCGCTCCCTCTCTGACGACAAGGTCCACCCATGCGCGTATTTTTCTCATCGCCTGTCGCCGTCGGAACGTAACTATGATGTGGGTAACCGCGAACTGCTCGCCATCCGGTTAGCCCTAGGCGAATGGCGACAGTGGTTGGAGGGGGCGACCGTTCCTTTTGTCGTTTGGACTGACCATAGGAACCTTGAGTACATCCGTTCTGCCAAACGACTTAATGCGCGTCAGGCGCGTTGGGCGCTGTTTTTCGCTCGTTTCGAGTTCGTGATTTCTTATCGTCCGGGCTCTAAGAACACCAAGCCTGATGCTTTGTCTCGTCTCTTCAGTTCTTCAGTAGCCTCCACTGACCCCGAGGGGATTCTCCCTGAGGGGCGTGTTGTCGGGTTGACTGTCTGGGGAATTGAGAGGCAGGTAAAACAAGCGCTCACTCACACTCCGTCGCCGCGCGCTTGTCCTAGGAACCTTCTTTTCGTTCCCGTTCCTACTCGTCTGGCCGTTCTTCAGTGGGCTCACTCTGCCAAGTTAGCCGGCCACCCTGGCGTTCGGGGTACGCTTGCTTCCATTCGCCAGCGTTTTTGGTGGCCCACCCGGGAGCATGACACGCGTCGTTTCGTGGCTGCTTGTTCGGTCTGCGCGCAGACTAAGTCCGGTAACTCTCCTCCTGCCGGCCGTCTCAGGCCGCTTCCTATTCCCTCTCGACCGTGGTCTCACATCGCCTTAGATTTTGTCACCGGACTGCCTTCGTCAGCGGGGAAGACTGTTATTCTTACGGTTGTCGATAGGTTCTCTAAGGCGGCTCATTTCATTCCCCTTGCTAAGCTTCCTTCTGCTAAATAGACGGCACAAATCATCATCCAGAATGTTTTCAGAATTCATGGCCTTCCGTCAGACGTCGTTTCGGACAGAGGTCCGCAATTCACGTCTCAATTTTGGAGGGAGTTTTGCCGTTTGATTGGGGCTTCCGTCAGTCTCTCTTCCGGCTTTCACCCCCAGTCTAACGGTCAAGCAGAACGGGCCAATCAGACTATTGGTCGCATCTTACGCAGTCTTTCTTTTCGTAACCCTGCGTCTTGGTCAGAACAGCTCCCCTGGGCAGAATACGCCCACAACTCGCTTCCTTCGTCTGCGACCGGGCTATCTCCTTTTCAGAGTAGCCTCGGGTACCAGCCTCCGCTGTTCTCATCTCAGTTCGCCGAGTCCAGCGTCCCCTCCGCTCAGGCTTTTGTCCAACGTTGCGAGCGCACCTGGAAGAGGGTCAGGTCTGCACTTTGCCGTTATAGGACGCAGACTGTGAGGGCTGCTAATAAGCGTAGAACTAAGAGTCCTAGATATTGTCGCGGTCAGAGAGTTTGGCTCTCCACTCAGAACCTTCCCCTTAAGACGGCTTCTCGCAAGTTGACGCCGCGGTTCATTGGTCCGTTCCGTATTTCTCGGGTCATTAATCCTGTCGCAGTTCGACTTCTTCTTCCGCGATACCTTCGTCGCGTCCACCCGGTCTTCCATGTCTCCTGCATCAAGCCCGTCCTTCGCGCCCCCGCTCGTCTTCCCCCCCCCCCGCCCCCATCCTTGTCGAGGGCGCACCCATCTACAGGGTCCGTAGAATTTTGGACATGCGTCCTCGGGGCCGTGGTCACCAGTACCTCGTAGATTGGGAGGGGTACGGTCCTGAGGAGAGGAGTTGGGTTCCCTCTCGGGACGTGCTGGACCGTGCGCTGATCGAGGATTTCCTCCGTTGCCGCCAGGTTTCCTCCTCGAGTGCGCCAGGAGGCGCTCGGTGAGTGGGGGGGTACTGTCATGTACTGTCATGTTGTGTCTTGTCTCTGTCCTTTCCCTTCACCCTGTCTCCCTCTGCTGGTCGTTGTTAGGT